>NW_027207401.1:300000-463331 GCF_963455315.2 Globicephala melas
TTTGAATTCTGTCACTTGGAATGATCATACGTAACTCCTCCGGAGTTGTTACAACTGGCCATATTTCATTGATTTCCAGGCTGAATAATATTCCACTCTACCTAAGTACCACATCTCTATCCATTTTTTCCCTCCAGAGACATTTAAGTTATATCCTAGTCGAGGATCTTTTAAACAGAGAGGGGGTAAACATTGGGGTGCCTGTGTCCTCTCGATTTTTGTTTTTCCCAAGATATACGCCCATGAGTGCAAGTGCCCTATGCTCTGTAGCTCATTTTTTAGATGCTTTAGTAAACACAATACACTTCTCCAGAATGGCCGTTGGCAATATACATTTCCACTATAAGTCTCACAGGGCTCCCTCTTCTCGTTGCCCTGTCCTGCATTTCTGTTGTTTACGCTTTATGAGGATGGCTCTTCTGACTGATGCGAAGTGATATCTTTTGTAGTATTGACTTCCAGTGCCCACCTGTTTGGTTGGCTAAAAAAGTGTATGCCCTTTTCTTGAATATATACAGAAAAAAACGCATACACCCTTTTTGGCCAACCGCAATGTTGGCAATGTTGGCAATGTTGGCAATGTTCAGCTCCTTTTCTTGTGCTTAATGGCGAGTCCTTTCTACCTCCTCAAATCCCTTTCCTGCCATTCTCCCTTGCTTACAAGTCCTTTTCTCTGACTTTCCTCAAGACATTTTTCAGTGATGGATATTTTCAACTCTGCAGTTTTGTGAATTTTACTGTCCCTGAGTTCCATTGTTCAACTTGTGTTTATGGGAACTGGCCACAAAGCAGTGGGATTTCCTCAAGCCCTATACTGTTTCCATGGGCAACCCTAGCCTTTGGTCAATTCGTCTTCCTGATTGGAAATTAGAGTGACATGTGCCTGTCTGAACACCTAGGACTTGTCTCTCATTGTTCCTCATCCTTCCGCTTCATCCTCTGGACAAATTTCAAACTGTACGCAACAGGATGTTGACAGTGCTGACATCTCCAAGTGGGGAGACTGTTAGTAAAGACGCTGGAGGGGTGAACCCAAGCACCAGGAGATGAGGAGATGAGATGCCTTTTCCAAACTCTTCCCGATCAGACGGTATACCATCCTCTGGGTGTGACAGACATGTTTTAGCAGTAGGAAGAGTCCCATTCATGTAAGGAGAACACCAGGGCTTTTTCAAAATCAGTGTCTCCCCGAAACCCAAACTGGGGAAGTTTTTAAGCTACGGCTACACATATGTTCATTAAGGGCCTTGGGAAGTAGGCAGAGTCCAAACTTTAGATGATTGAAGTCTTCAGGGTCAGAAGCACTCACCACCAGCTTCCCTTAGGCTACACTTTAACTATCATTGATAGATGATGTCAATAAAAATATCTATTCTTTTTCAGATTATTTCCCCTTATAGGTTATTGCAAAATGTTGAGTGTAGTTCCCTGTGCTATACAGTAGTTCCTTGTTGATGATCTATTTTATACATAGCAGTGTGTATGTGTTAATTCCAAACTGTTAATTTATCCCTCCTCCCACCTTTCCCCTTTGGTAATAATAAATTATAAGATTTTATACTTCTCAGAAATGGGGGAGCTGAAAGAGAGGTATCATTTTCAATGGAAAAGCATTTAAAACAAGATTGAAGGTTTAACCAAGATTATTAGATGTACATCCTTGGAAAGAAATCACTTCGTTTCTCTAATATTGACCTGACGAATAAGACAAACCTTTTCACTGAACTTGCTTATAAAAAGTGATGGAAATATCAAATGGAAGTGTTAGAAACATCTTATTTTACCCGAGCCTTATACACTGTTCTATGTTAACTACAGTTTGGCTCACACATCTGTTCATTGAGGTTACAATAGTCTCAATTTCTGTTACTGATCCTCCAGAGTGGACCCCAACAAGTGTCCCCCTGCCCAGTGTCATTGGGGCCAACAGATCGAGACTGAGTTTGGTTCACAAGCAAAGGAAACTTTATATTTTGATCAGAGAATGGAGAGGTGAGAGCATGCACTACCCCGTGGGCTGTGGGCTGGGCTGCTGTGTAGAGATCCTGTCAGAGTCAGTGGGAGGGAGGGAGGCGGCAGAGCTCTCGAGGGCCGGGTTGGCTGTAGCTCAGGCTCTATATCGTGGAGTCTGCACTGGGCCCCAGGAGCTGAGGTGTCGACCCAGCCATTCTGCACTAGGAAATCTGGTCTGAAGTGCCGGGTGTGGAACCTCTGCATGCGGGACCCTAGGAGCACGTGAAATTAGACAAAGCACAAAGGATAGAAAAGGTTAGACTTGACTTTATTGCCCAGATTCTATTTTTATCTCCCAGGGATTTTTAATGGGCTTTGCTGGGGACAAACCCCTCCTCTGCCTTTTGTCCCGTTCCTCATTCTTGGAGTGCTGAGGGTGCAGACCCTTCTTCTGTAACTGCTGAGTGCTGAGTTGGGAGCCCTCATACCCTGGGGCGAGGGTCAGAGCTTCTCCCCAGCAGCCTCCCGGTGACGTTGATTGTCCCCAGGACCCCTGCCTCCCTGCTCGTCCACCTGAGCACCAGCATTGGAAGTGTTATAGATTCTAATGACCTTTAAGGGTCCAGGAAAGAGATGTGCAGAGACGCTGTGGGGGCCGGTTTCACCCCGCCCCACATTTGTTCGGCCACCTTAGGCTGACCGTTTCTGCCAGCCTAGATGCTCTGACCAGTAGTCTGCGCTTTCTTCAATTAGGCCCCTGAATTAACGTACAAACAGCACCAGGTGTCAGAGCCCTGCCCGCTCAACTCCCAGACAGTCCAGGGTCAGTGGTGATAAGGACCATGATGGCTACTGAGTCAACAGCCTTTTGAAGTAAACAGGAGTCCAGCCGGTCTTATTGGCCACCATCATCACGGTGTCTGTAGGCTTTTCTATGGTGACAGTGTGGTATACTGTTCCCCCGCCAAGATTATTAGCTCCCCTCTGGGTGCAGTAAGTCCTGCAAGCAGTAGTCTACTCTTTTGGGACACACTCTTGTTGTTTTATGAGAGAAACTCCAGGTCAAGTGATGTTCACACGAGTCGTCATGGTGCCCTGTTGCCCCCGGTTATCTCTCTGGATGTTGGAGTTGGAGGGCCTCCTCACTCGAGGTCGGTGTGCCCACGGAGCGAACCCTGCAACTTCAGGGCATGGTTGGTGGTTAGGATCACCACGTGGGGTCCTTTTCCCGTAGGAGGGAGGTGGCCTTTTGGGCTGCTGATTTCCAGGTTTTTAGATACCGCCAGTATCTTGGCCAGATGTGGCAGTGGGCCAAGCTCCTTAGTGACCGTAGTTTATCCTACCTGGATGGCATTCTTGCATTGTTCCATTTCAAGTGGTCCCAGTTTTTGCACTAATTCTCCAATGGCGATTCACCTTTCACCGGGAATGTAAAGGTCAAAGGGTTTAGCTAAATTAGGGAGTTCCAGGGCAAGGGTCTGAATTGACTGCTCTTTCCATTCTTGAAAGGCCACTTCTGGATTCTATTCAAAAGGATCATCATCTTTTCCTTTCAGTGTTTCATATAGAGGCCCAGCTAGTAGACTGTAGTTAGGGATCCAGAAGCAGCAAACCCTGGCCTCCCCAGGAACCCCTAAGCTGTCTTCTAGTTTTAGAAAGGGGTAAGGCTGAAAATGGTTTCTTCCCTTTCCTGGGATGGGCTTCTCTGACCTTGTGTGAGAATGAAGCCCAGGCAGGTCACCGCAGTCTGTGATATTTGAGCTTTTTCTTGGACAACTTCTATCCTTTATTGGCTTGGTAGTTCAGAGGCCTCCTTAGTAGGGCTGGCGATCAGAATGTCGTCTGCATATTGAAGGAGGGTTTCCTTTTCCAGAGGTAGAACTTTTAGGTCTTTAGCTAAGCTTTCCCCAAAGACGGTGTGGGAAGTTTTGCACCCTTGGGGCCAGACGGCCCGGAAGTATTGTTTTAGTTGTATGTTGAGTCCTGCCACTCACAAGCCAAAATTTCTTGTGACTCTGGGACTAATGGAATACAAAAGAAGGCATCATTGAAGACTAATACAGAATACCATGTCCTGGTGGTTGGTAGAATGACCAGCAGGGTGTAGGAATTAGGAGCAACTGGAGGTATATCCTCGGTGGCTTCACTGACTGTCCTGACATCCTTTACCAGGTCCCCAGCAGCCCATGGGGCTCTCGTGGTCAGACCAATCGCAGAATATGGAGCTCACCTGGGCAGGTACCCCACCCCCACCCCAGCCCACGGGGCTCTCGTGATCAGGCCCCTCCCAGGATACAGAGCTACCCTTGCAGGTACCATGGCAGGGCTGGGCACACAGGAACCGTGCACATAGCCCTCATTGCAGAGCACCCCCAGCTCACCTGTCGCTCAGAGCTGACACAGAGCACCTCAGAGCAGGACTTGAACTAACAAACAGCAGCTGCGACAGGTCTGTGACCCTGGGCATCACTCCGTGAGGCCTCCCTCCACCTGGTCTTCCAGAGACTTCCACTGCACCCGGGGCACCAGGCCTCTGTCTCCAACCACCACCCACCCCTCCTCTCCCTGACTCCTGGGTTCCTCTCATTAGGAGAGGGTTTTCTTGAAGTTGTCTCCCACTCATGGGCCAGATAAAATGATTAGAAAACAAGCCAAAGCTGCAGCCCCTTGTCTATCCTGACTCTCAGGAGCCCACACCTGTTCCTTGGACCTGGCCGGTTCAGCAAGTTCCATTTTCTGCAACTGTGAGCCCCTGAGGGGTGATGATTGGCTGACCTGGGCAGCCTTACCGTGCCGGCCAGCCCTCCCCAGGTGTGCCTGGGTTGAGATCAATATAAATACCACTCCAGGCAGCAAGAGCCCCTGCAGCCGTGCCTGACGCCATTTTCTCTGCCCTGTCAGCAGTCTCGGGGCTGGGCTGGTGGGAGGGAGTGAGAGGCCACGGCTTTGTGGGTGGCCCAGTGTGAGTGGGGCTCTGCTGGACTTTCTGCAGCAGTTGCCAGGCTGCCACCTGCTAAAGAAGAGGATGTGTCACCCATACCTGCTGCTGGAATTTCTCCCTGGGCAGAGGTGAAGAAGGAAAAAAGCAGTGGGGGCAGGGACAGGACGGGTATCTCAGGCAGGGAAATGGAAATCTTCCAGAAGAGCACCCAGGGCCAGGACCATCCTGGCTGGCCTGCAGGCACCAAGTCGGCCGGCATGCTGTCACTCGTGTGGCTCTATGGCCCTTCCTCTAGGCTTTCAAGTCCTTGTATATATTCAGGTGTTTTACCTGGGACGGGTGGGAATAGTTCAGCAGCAACTGGCCTGGGGCTCAGCTCACGTTTACTCACAGATGCCTTGGCACAGTGTCCCAGCTTTGCAATGAGGACGCTTGTTGCGTGGGGGCTGCTGGCTGAATGGGAGACGATTCCCCACCACTGACCAACTTCAGAATTGTTTACAACTGGAGCAAGTGCCCTGATACGGTTTTCCTCTGTGTAACTGGTGGGTTCTGTGTTTTTTTCTCTTTTTCGTTTTTGGTTCAAGGTAGATTTTATTCCTCTTTTTTGTATTTACAGATATAAGCATGGAAATAATTTATTCATATAAATACATGTATGTGCAGGGAATAATTGTTTTTTCTGTTTTATTTTTTAAATTTTATTTCTTTTTAATTTTGAATTTTATTTTATATTTTTATACAGCAGGTTCTTATTGGTTATCTATTTTATACATATAAATGTATACATGCCAATCCCAGTCTCTCAACTCCTCCCACCACCACCCCCCCAACAGCTTTCCCCCCTTGTTGTCCATACGTTTGTTGTCTACATCTGTTGCTCTATTTATGCCTTGCAAAATGGTTAATCTGTACAGTTTTTCTAGGTTCCACATATATGCATGAATATACAAGATTTGTTTTTCTCTTTCTGACTTACTTCACTCTGTATGACAGTCTCTAGATCCATCGACGTCTCTACAAATGACCCAATTTCATTCCTTTTCATGGCTTAGTAATATTCCATTTTATATATGTACCACAGCTTTATGCATTCGTCTGTCTGTGGGCATTTAGGTTGCTTCCATTACCTCGATATTGTAAATAGTGATGCAATGAACATTGCGGTGAATGACTCTTTTTGATTTATGGTTTTGTCTGGGTATATGTCCAGTACTGGGATTGCTGTATCATATGGTAATTCTATTGTTAGTTTCTTAAGAAATTCCATATTGTTCTCCATAATGACTGTATCAATTTATATTCCCAACAATAGTGGAAGAGGGTTCCTTTTCTCCACACCCTTTCCAGCATTTTTTGTTTGTAGATTTTCTATGATGCCTATTCTACCAGGTGTGAGGTGATACCTCATTGTTGAATCCATTTCGTTGAGCAAGGGGTAGGTCTTGTCTATTACATATTTGGCTTATGGAACGGTATCTGTGCTAATTTCAAACTCTGCTTTTATGCAGCACCCCAACTCACCTTCCCCCTTAAGCAAGCATAAGTTGGTTTTCTAAATTTGAGACCCTGTTCTGTTTTGTAATTCAGTTCATGTGTAGCCAAGTTCACATTCCGTGTATTAGTGATACCTTATGATGTTTCTTTTTCTGTGTGACTTATTTCACTTAGAATCATCGTGCCTCAATCCACTCATTATGCTGGTACGGGCCTGGTGACATAGATTTCATTGCTGAGTGGTATTCTGTTGTACATAAGTACCGCAACTTCTTTATCCATTATTTGCTCTCTGGGATATTTAACTTGTGCCGCAGAAGAGATTCCTGTAAAAAGAGCCGTCCCAAATTTTGGGGTGGCTGTGTCTTTTTTTTTTTTTTTTTTTTTTTTTTTAACATCTTTATTGGGGTATAATTGCTTTACAATGGTGTGTTAGTTTCTGCTTTATAACAAAGTGAATCAGTCATACATAAACATATGTTCCCATATGTCTTCCCTGTTGCGTCTCCCTCCCTCCCACCCTCCCCATCCCACCCCTCCAGGCTGTCACAAAGCACGGAGCCAATATCCCTGTGCCATGCGGCTGCTTCCCACTAGCTATCTACCTTACTGCGTTTGTTAGTGTGTATATGCCCATGACTCTCTCTCGCCCTGTCACAGCTCACCCTTCCCCCTCCCCATAACCTCAAGTCCGTTCTCTAAGAGGTCTGCGTCTTTATTCCTGCTTTACCCCTAGGTTCTTCATGACATTTTTTTCTTAAATTCCATATATATGTGTTAGCATACGGTATTTGTCTTTTTCTTTCTGACTTACTTCACTCTGTATGACAGACTCTAGGTCTATCCACCTCATTACAAATAGCTCAATTGCGTTTCTTTTTATGGCTGAGTAATATTCCATTGTATATATGTGCCACATCTTCTTTATCCATTCATCCGCTGACGGGCACTTAGGTTGTTTCCATCTCCGGGCTATTGTAAATAGAGCTGCAATGAACATTTTGGTACATGACTCTTTTTGAATTTTGGTTTTCTCAGGGTATATGCCCAGTAGTGGGATTGCTGGGTCATATGGTAGCTCTATTTGTAGTTTTTTAAGGAACCTCCATACTGTTCTCCATAGTGGCTGAACCAATTCACATTCCCACCAGCAGTGCAAGAGTGTTCCCTTTTCTCCACACCCTCTCCAGCATTTATTGTTTCTAGATTTTTTGATGATGGCCATTCTGACTGGTGTGACTGTGTCTTTTTGATTTTAATTTCCCTAAGCTATAGGACCATAAGTGGAAGTGCCCTAGGCTCTGTTGCTTTGTTTTTTAGATGTTTCAGGAAACACCATACACTTCTACAGAGCGGCTGTTGGGAATTTACATCCCGCCCATCAGCATAACAAGGCTCCCAGTTCTCCATGGCCTGTTCTGCCTTTCTGGATTTTACACTTTTTTCAGATGGCCCTTTTGACCGGGGGGAAGTGAGACTTCATTGTAGTGCAGATTTCCTTTGCAAGCTTGCTTGGTTGGCCAAAAAGGGCGTATGCGTTTTTTCCTGAATATATTCAGGAAAAAACACATACGCCCTTTTTGACCAAGTGCATCATTGTCGACGTTCTTCCTCTTTTCCTGTGTTTTAAATGCAATCTAATTCCGATTCCTCCTGAAATCGGTTTCCTGCAATTCTGCCCCGCATTCAAGTCCTCTTGGCAGCCCTACTTCAGTATATTTTCGGACAATAGCTGTCATTTATAAATCTGCAGGTTTGTGAATTACAGTGCCCCTGAGCTCCTTTCTTCAACTCGCTTTCTTTTGAGCTGGCCACAACTCCGCAGGATTGCTTCAGGCCCTAATCTGGTTCCGGCACGGCATGCTGAGCCTTTGGTTTATTCCTCTTCCCTGTGGGAAATGAGAGTTAAATTTGCCCGTCCAGACACCTCCAGCTAGTCTCTCATTGGTTCTCGCTATTCCTGTTCATCTTCCGCAGAAATTGCAAACTGGGCCAAACAGGAGGTTAAAGGGACTGACTCTCCAAGTCGGGAGATTGTTAGTAAAGCGTCTGGAATGTTGCACCCGAGTACCAGGGAACGAAAAGTGAGACACATTTGAACACTTTTCTCGATCACACGGTGGATCATACTCTGGGTTCCTCATGCATGTTTTAGCTGAAGGAAGAATCCCTTAAACCTGGAGAGTTGAGACCCGTGGAATGGGTACCATGCAATATGACTTCAAAGGGTCTGCATTTGCTCACCGAACCTCACCAATCTTATGAGCCCCAAGTGTCCAGCCTTATGTGTCACCCAGCTCTGGGTGTAGATATGGTAAATGCAGGTTGCATCAGAAGCCTTGAATGAATTACTTAAGTATTGCTCTCTATTTCACTGTCATTGTGTTTTGTTTAAGAAATTTATTTTTAATATGGGATTTAGCTGATTTTCACTGCTTTAATTCCGCTGTACACACTATTGATTCTCTTACAGAGATATATAAATCCATTGCTTTTATGATTCTTACTAGGCAGGTATATTCCTAGGCGTTGAATATGGGGTGTTGAGTCCATTTCGTTGAGCAAGGAGTAGCTCTTGTCTATTCCATATTTGCCTTATAGAACGTTATCTGTGCTCATTTCAATCTCTGGTTTTATGCAGCACCCCAACTCACCCTTCCCCTTAAGCAAGCATAAGTTGGTTTTCTAAATTTGAGACCCTGTTCTGTTTTGGAATTCAGTTCCTGTGTAGCCAAGTTTACATTCCGTGTATTAGTGATATCTTATGATGTTTCTTCTTCTGTGTGACTTATTTCAGTTAGAATCATCATACCTGAAGTCACTCATTGTGCTGCTACGGGCCTGATGACATAGATTTCATTGCTGAGTGATACTGCATTGTACGTAAGTACCACAAGTTCTTTATCCATTTTTCACTTTCTGTGATATTGAACTTGTACGGTAAATGAGGTTCTTGTAAACAGAGGCGTCCCAAACTTTGGGGTGGCTGTGTCTTTTTGATTTTAATTTCCCTAAGCTATAGGACCATAAGTGAAAGTGCCCTAGGCTCTGTTGCTTTGTTTCTTAGATGTTTCAGGAAACACCATACACTTTTCCCGAGTGTCTGTTGGCAATTTACATCCCGCCCATCAGCATAACAAGGCTCCCAGTTCTCCATGGCCTGTCCTGCCTTTCTGGATTTTACCCTTTTTTCAGATGGCCCTTTTGACCGGGGTGAATTGAGACTTCATTGTAGTGCAGATTTCCTTTGCAAGCTTGCTTGGTTGGCCAAAAAGGGCGTATGCTTTTTTTCCTGAATATATTCAGGAAAAAAAGCATACGCCCTTTTTGGCCAAGTGCATCATTGTGGACGCTCTGCTGCTTTTCCTATGCTTTCGATGCAATTCCAGTCTACCTCCTGAAATCGGTTTCCTGCAATTCTGCCCCGCTTTCAAGTCCTCTTGGCAGCCTTACTTCAGTATATTTTTGGACGATAGTTGTCATTTATAACTCTGCAGGTTTGTGATTTACAGTGCCCCTGAGCTCCTTTCTTCAACTCGCTTTCTTGTGAGCTGGCCGCAACACCGCAGGATGGCTTCAGGCCCTAATCTGGTTCCGGCACGGCACGCTGAGCCTTTGGTTATTTCCTCTTCCTGGTGGGAAATGAGAGTTAAATTTGCCCGTCCAGACACCTCCAGCTAGTCTCTCATTGGTTCTCGCTATTCCTGTTCATCTTCCGCAGAAATTGCAAACTGGGCCAAACAGGAGGTTAAAGGGACTGACTCTCCAAGTCGGGAGAGTGTTAGTAAAGCGTCTGGAATGTTGCACCCGAGTACCAGGGAAGGAAAACTGAGACATATCTGAACACGTCTCCCGATCACATGGTTGATCATACTCTAGGTTCCACATGCCTGTTTCAGCTGAAGGAAGAATACCTTAAACCTGGGTAGTTGAAACCCGTGGAATGGGTACCATGCAATAAGACTTCAAAGGATCTTCATTTGCTCACCGAACCTCTCTAATCCTATCACTGCTGCGTTTATGCCCCTGTACACACGCTTGATTCTCTTTTGGAGACATAGCAATCCATAGGTTTTAAGATACTTAAGAGTCAGGTACATTCTTAGGCATTTAATATGGGGTGTTGAGTCCATTTCGTTGAGCAAGGAGTAGCTCTTGTCTATTCCATATTTGGCTTAAGGAACTTTATCTGTGCTCATTTCAATCTCTGGTTTTATGCAGCACCCCAACTCACCTTTCCCCTTAAGCAAGCATAAGTTGGTTTTCTAAATTTGAGACCCTGTTCTGTTCTGTAATTCAGTTCCTGTGTAGCCAAGTTTACATTCCGTGTATTAGTGATATATTATGATGTTTCTTTTTCTGTGTGACTTATTTCAGTTAGAATCATCGTACCTGAATCCACTCATTGTGCTGCTACGGGCCTGGTGACATAGATTTCACTGCTGAGTGATACTGCATTGTACGTAAGTACCACAAGTTCTTTATCCATTTTTCACTTTCTGTGATATTGAACTTGTACGGTAAACGAGGTTCTTGTAAACAGAGGCGTCCCAAACATTTGGGTGGCTGTATCTTTTTGATTTTAATTTCCCTAAGCTATAGGACCATAAGTGGAAGTGCCCTAGGCTCTGTTGCTTTGTTTTTTAGATGTTTCAGGAAACACCATACACTTCTCCCGAGTGTCTGTTGGCAGTTTACATCCCGCCCATCAGCATAACAAGGCTCCCAGTTCTCCATGGCCTGTCCTGCCTTTCTGGATTTTACACTTTTTTCAGATGGCCCTTTTGAGCGGGGCGGGGGGGAAGTGAGACTTCATTGTAGTGCAGATTTCCTTTGCAAGCTTGCTTGGTTGGCCAAAAAGGGCGTATGCGTTTTTTCCTGAATATATTCAGGAAAAAACGCATACGCCCTTTTTGGCCAAGTGCATCATTGTGGACGTTCTGCCTCTTTTCCTATGCTTTCAATGCAATTCCAGTCTACCTCCTGAAATCAGTTTCCTGCAATTCTGCCCCGCTTTCAAGTCCTCTTGGCAGCCTTACTTCAGTATATTTTTGGACGATAGTTGTCATTTATAACTCTGCAGGTTTGTGAATTACAGTGCCCCTGAGCTCCTTTCTTCAACTCGTTTTCTTGTGAGCTGGCCGCAACACCGCAGGATGGCTTCAGGCCCTAATCTGGTTCCGGCACGGCACGCTGAGCCTTTGGTTAACTCCTCTTCCTGGTGGGAAATGAGAGTTAAATTTGCCCGTCCAGACACCTCCAGCTAGTCTCTCATTGGTTCTCGCTATTCCTGTTCATCTTCCGCAGAAATTGCAAACTGGGCCAAACAGGAGGTTAAAGGGACTGACTCTCCAAGTCGGGAGAGTGTTAGTAAAGCGTCTGGAATGTTGCACCCGAGTACCAGGGTACGAAAACTGAGACATATTTGAACACGTCTCCCGATCACATGGTTGATCATACTCTAGGTTCCACATGCATGTTTTAGCTGAAGGAAGAATACCTTAAACCTGGGTAGTTGAAACCCGTGGAATGGGTACCATGCAATATGACTTCAAAGGGTCTTCATTTGCTCACCGAACCTCTCCAATCCTATCACTGCTGCGTTTATGTCCCTGTACACATGCTTGATTCTCTTTCAGAGACATAGCAATCCATAGGTTTTAAGATACTTAAGAGTCAGGTACATTCTTAGGCGTTTAATATGCGGTGTTGAGTCCATTTCGTTGAGCAAGGAGTAGCTCTTGTGTATTCCATATTTGGCTTAAGGAACTTTATCTGTGCTCATTTCAATCTCTGGTTTTATGCAGCACCCCAACTCACCTTTACCCTTAAACAAGCATAAGTTGGTTTTCTAAATTTGAGACCCTGTTCTGTTCTGTAATTCAGTTCCTGTGTAGCCAAGTTTACATTCCGTGTATTACTGATATCTTATGATGTTTCTTTCTCTGTGTGACTTATTTCAGTTAGAATCATCGTACCTGAATCCACTCATTGTGCTGCTACGGGCCTGATGACATAGATTTCACTGCTGAGTGATACTGCATTGTACGTAAGTACCACAAGTTCTTTATCCATTTTTCACTTTCTGTGATATTGAACTTGTACGGTAAACGAAGTTCTTGTAAACAGAGGCGTCCCAAACATTAGGGTGGCTGTATCTTTTTGATTTTAAATTCCCTAAGCTATAGGACCATAAGTGGAAGTGCCCTAGGCTCTGTTGCTTTGTTTTTTAGATGTTTCAGGAAACACCATACACTTCTCCGGAGTGTCTGTTGGCAGTTTACATCCCGCCAATCAGCATAACAAGGCTCCCAGTTCTCCATGGCCTGTCCTGCCTTTCTGGATTTTACACTTTTTTCAGATGGCCCTTTTGACCGGGGGGTGGGGGGAAGTGAGACTTCATTGTAGTGCAGATTTCCTTTGCAAGCTTGCTTGGTTGGCCAAAAAGGGCGTATGCGTTTTTTCCTGAATATATTCAGGAAAAAACGCATACGCCCTTTTTGGCCAAGTGCATCATTGTGGACGTTCTGCCTCTTTTCCTATGCTTTCAATGCAATTCCAGTCTACCTCCTGAAATCGGTTTCCTGCAATTCTGCCCCGCTTTCAAGTCCTCTTGGCAGCCTTACTTCAGTATATTTTTGGACGATAGTTGTCATTTATAACTCTGCAGGTTTGTGAATTACAGTGCCCCTGAGCTCCTTTCTTCAACTCGTTTTCTTGTGAGCTGGCCGCAACACCGCAGGATGGCTTCAGGCCCTAATCTGGTTCCGGCACGGCACGCTGAGCCTTTGGTTATTTCCTCTTCCTGGTGGGAAATGAGAGTTAAATTTGCCCGTCCAGACACCTCCAGCTAGTCTCTCATTGGTTCTCGCTATTCCTGTTCATCTTCCGCAGAAATTGCAAACTGGGCCAAACAGGAAGTTAAAGGGACTGACTCTCCAAGTCGGGAGAGTGTTAGTAAAGCGTCTGGAATGTTGCACCCGAGTACCAGGGTACGAAAACTGAGACATATTTGAACACGTCTCCCGATCACATGGTTGATCATACTCTAGGTTCCACATGCATGTTTTAGCTGAAGGAAGAATACCTTAAACCTGGATAGTTGAAACCCGTGGAATGGGTACCATGCAATATGACTTCAAAGGGTCTTCATTTGCTCACCGAACCTCTCCAATCCTATCACTGCTGCGTTTATGTCCCTGTACACATGCTTGATTCTCTTTCGGAGACATAGCAATCCATAGGTTTTAAGATACTTAAGAGTCAGGTACATTCTTAGGCGTTTAATATGCGGTGTTGAGTCCATTTCGTTGAGCAAGGAGTAGCTCTTGTCTATTCCATATTTGGCTTAAGGAACTTTATCTGTGCTCATTTCAATCTCTGGTTTTATGCAGCACCCCAACTCACCTTTACCCTTAAACAAGCATAAGTTGGTTTTCTAAATTTGAGACCCTGTTCTGTTCTGTAATTCAGTTCCTGTGTAGCCAAGTTTACATTCCGTGTATTACTGATATCTTATGATGTTTCTTTTTCTGTGTGACTTATTTCAGTTAGAATCATCGTACCTGAATCCACTCATTGTGCTGCTACGGGCCTGATGACATAGATTTCACTGCTGAGTGATACTGCATTGTACGTAAGTACCACAAGTTCTTTATCCATTTTTCACTTTCTGTGATATTGAACTTGTACGGTAAACGAGGTTCTTGTAAACAGAGGCGTCCCAAACATTGGGGTGGCTGTGTCTTTTTGATTTTAATTTCCCTAAGCTATAGGACCATAAGTGGAAGTGCCCTAGGCTCTGTTGCTTTGTTTTTTAGATGTTTCAGGAAACACCATACACTTCTCCCGAGTGTCTGTTGGCAGTTTACATCCCGCCCATCAGCATAACAAGGCTCCCAGTTCTCCATGGCCTGTCCTGCCTTTCTGGATTTTACACTTTTTTCAGATGGCCCTTTTGACCGGGGGGAAGTGAGACTTCATTGTAGTGCAGATTTCCTTTGCAAGCTTGCTTGGTTGGCCAAAAAGGGCGTATGCGTTTATTCCTGAATATATTCAGGAAAAAACGCATACGCCCTTTTTGGCCAAGTGCATCATTGTGGACGTTCTGCCTCTTTTCCTATGCTTTCAATGCAATTCCAGTCTACCTCCTGAAATCGGTTTCCTGCAATTCTGCCCCGCTTTCAAGTCCTCTTGGCAGCCTTACTTCAGAATATTTTTGGACGATAGCTGTCATTTATAACTCTGCAGGTTTGTGAATTACAGTGCCCCTGAGCTCCTTTCTTCAACTCGTTTTCTTGTGAGCTGGCCGCAACACCGCAGGATGGCTTCAGGCCCTAATCTGGTTCCGGCACGGCACGCTGAGCCTTTGGTTATTTCCTCTTCCTGGTGGGAAATGAGAGTTAAATTTGCCCGTCCAGACACCTCCAGCTAGTCTCTCATTGGTTCTCGCTATTCCTGTTCATCTTCCGCAGAAATTGCAAACTGGGCCAAACAGGAGGTTAAAGGCGCTGACTCTCCAAGTGGGGAGAGTGTTAGTAAAGCGTCTGGAATGTTGCACCCGAGTACCAGGGTACGAAAACTGAGACATATTTGAACACGTCTCCCGATCACATGGTTGATCATACTCTAGGTTCCACATGCATGTTTTAGCTGAAGGAAGAATACCTTAAACCTGGGTAGTTGAAACCCGTGGAATGGGTACCATGCAATATGACTTCAAAGGGTCTTCATTTGCTCACCGAACCTCTCCAATCCTATCACTGCTGCGTTTATGTCCCTGTACACATGCTTGATTCTCTTTCGGAGACATAGCAATCCATAGGTTTTAAGATACTTAAGAGTCAGGTACATTCTTAGGCGTTTAATATGCGGTGTTGAGTCCATTTCGTTGAGCAAGGAGTAGCTCTTGTCTATTCCATATTTGGCTTAAGGAACTTTATCTGTGCTCATTTCAATCTCTGGTTTTATGCAGCACCCCAACTCACCTTTACCCTTAAACAAGCATAAGTTGGTTTTCTAAATTTGAGACCCTGTTCTGTTCTGTAATTCAGTTCCTGTGTAGCCAAGTTTACATTCCGTGTATTACTGATATCTTATGATGTTTCTTTTTCTGTGTGACTTATTTCAGTTAGAATCATCGTACCTGAATCCACTCATTGTGCTGCTACGGGCCTGATGACATAGATTTCACTGCTGAGTGATACTGCATTGTACGTAAGTACCACAAGTTCTTTATCCATTTTTCACTTTCTGTGATATTGAACTTGTACGGTAAACGAGGTTCTTGTAAACAGAGGCGTCCCAAACATTGGGGTGGCTGTGTCTTTTTGATTTTAATTTCCCTAAGCTATAGGACCATAAGTGGAAGTGCCCTAGGCTCTGTTGCTTTGTTTTTTAGATGTTTCAGGAAACACCATACACTTCTCCCGAGTGTCTGTTGGCAGTTTACATCCCGTCCATCAGCATAACAAGGCTCCCAGTTCTCCATGGCCTGTCCTGCCTTTCTGGATTTTACACTTTTTTCAGATGGCCCTTTTGACCGGGGGGAAGTGAGACTTCATTGTAGTGCAGATTTCCTTTGCAAGCTTGCTTGGTTGGCCAAAAAGGGCGTATGCGTTTTTTCCTGAATATATTCAGGAAAAAACGCATACGCCCTTTTTGGCCAAGTGCATCATTGTGGACGTTCTGCCTCTTTTCCTATGCTTTCAATGCAATTCCAGTCTACCTCCTGAAATCGGTTTCCTGCAATTCTGCCCCGCTTTCAAGTCCTCTTGGCAGCCTTACTTCAGTATATTTTTGGACGATAGCTGTCATTTATAACTCTGCAGGTTTGTGAATTACAGTGCCCCTGAGCTCCTTTCTTCAACTCGTTTTCTTGTGAGCTGGCCGCAACACCGCAGGATGGCTTCAGGCCCTAATCTGGTTCCGGCACGGCACGCTGAGCCTTTGGTTATTTCCTCTTCCTGGTGGGAAATGAGAGTTAAATTTGCCCGTCCAGACACCTCCAGCTAGTCTCTCATTGGTTCTCGCTATTCCTGTTCATCTTCCGCAGAAATTGCAAACTGGGCCAAACAGGAGGTTAAAGGGGCTGACTCTCCAAGTCGGGAGAGTGTTAGTAAAGCGTCTGGAATGTTGCACCCGAGTACCAGGGTACGAAAACTGAGACATATTTGAACACGTCTCCCGATCACATGGTTGATCATACTCTAGGTTCCACATGCATGTTTTAGCTGAAGGAAGAATACCTTAAACCTGGGTAGTTGAAACCCGTGGAATGGGTACCATGCAATATGACTTCAAAGGGTCTTCATTTGCTCACCGAACCTCTCCAATCCTATCACTGCTGCGTTTATGTCCCTGTACACATGCTTGATTCTCTTTCGGAGACATAGCAATCCATAGGTTTTAAGATACTTAAGAGTCAGGTACATTCTTAGGCGTTTAATATGCGGTGTTGAGTCCATTTCGTTGAGCAAGGAGTAGCTCTTGTCTATTCCATATTTGGCTTAAGGAACTTTATCTGTGCTCATTTCAATCTCTGGTTTTATGCAGCACCCCAACTCACCTTTACCCTTAAACAAGCATAAGTTGGTTTTCTAAATTTGAGACCCTGTTCTGTTCTGTAATTCAGTTCCTGTGTAGCCAAGTTTACATTCCGTGTATTACTGATATCTTATGATGTTTCTTTTTCTGTGTGACTTATTTCAGTTAGAATCATCGTACCTGAATCCACTCATTGTGCTGCTACGGGCCTGATGGCATAGATTTCACTGCTGAGTGATACTGCATTGTACGTAAGTACCACAAGTTCTTTATCCATTTTTCACTTTCTGTGATATTGAACTTGTACGGTAAACGAGGTTCTTGTAAACAGAGGCGTCCCAAACATTGGGGTGGCTGTATCTTTTTGATTTTACTTTCCCTAAGCTATAGGACCATAAGTGGAAGTGCCCTAGGCTCTGTTGCTTTGTTTTTTAGATGTTTCAGGAAACACCATACACTTCTCCCGAGTGTCTGTTGGCAGTTTACATCCCGTCCATCAGCATAACAAGGCTCCCAGTTCTCCATGGCCTGTCCTGCCTTTCTGGATTTTACACTTTTTTCAGATGGCCCTTTTGACCGGGGGGAAGTGAGACTTCATTGTAGTGCAGATTTCCTTTGCAAGCTTGCTTGGTTGGCCAAAAAGGGCGTATGCGTTTTTTCCTGAATATATTCAGGAAAAAACGCATACGCCCTTTTTGGCCAAGTGCATCATTGTGGACGTTCTGCCTCTTTTCCTATGCTTTCAATGCAATTCCAGTCTACCTCCTGAAATCGGTTTCCTGCAATTCTGCCCCGCTTTCAAGTCCTCTTGGCAGCCTTACTTCAGTATATTTTTGGACGATAGTTGTCATTTATAACTCTGCAGGTTTGTGAATTACAGTGCCCCTGAGCTCCTTTCTTCAACTCGTTTTCTTGTGAGCTGGCCGCAACACCGCAGGATGGCTTCAGGCCCTAATCTGGTTCCGGCACGGCACGCTGAGCCTTTGGTTATTTCCTCTTCCTGGTGGGAAATGAGAGTTAAATTTGCCCGTCCAGACACCTCCAGCTAGTCTCTCATTGGTTCTCGCTATTCCTGTTCATCTTCCGCAGAAATTGCAAACTGGGCCAAACAGGAGGTTAAAGGGACTGACTCTCCAAGTGGGGAGAGTGTTAGTAAAGCGTCTGGAATGTTGCACCCGAGTACCAGGGTACGAAAACTGAGACATATTTGAACACGTCTCCCGATCACATGGTTGATCATACTCTAGGTTCCACATGCATGTTTTAGCTGAAGGAAGAATACCTTAAACCTGGGTAGTTGAAACCCGTGGAATGGGTACCATGCAATATGACTTCAAAGGGTCTTCATTTGCTCACCGAACCTCTCCAATCCTATCACTGCTGCGTTTATGTCCCTGTACACATGCTTGATTCTCTTTCGGAGACATAGCAATCCATAGGTTTTAAGATACTTAAGAGTCAGGTACATTCTTAGGCGTTTAATATGCGGTGTTGAGTCCATTTCGTTGAGCAAGGAGTAGCTCTTGTCTATTCCATATTTGGCTTAAGGAACTTTATCTGTGCTCATTTCAATCTCTGGTTTTATGCAGCACCCCAACTCACCTTTACCCTTAAACAAGCATAAGTTGGTTTTCTAAATTTGAGACCCTGTTCTGTTCTGTAATTCAGTTCCTGTGTAGCCAAGTTTACATTCCGTGTATTACTGATATCTTATGATGTTTCTTTTTCTGTGTGACTTATTTCAGTTAGAATCATCGTACCTGAATCCACTCATTGTGCTGCTACGGGCCTGATGGCATAGATTTCACTGCTGAGTGATACTGCATTGTACGTAAGTACCACAAGTTCTTTATCCATTTTTCACTTTCTGTGATATTGAACTTGTACGGTAAACGAGGTTCTTGTAAACAGAGGCGTCCCAAACATTGGGGTGGCTGTATCTTTTTGATTTTAATTTCCCTAAGCTATAGGACCATAAGTGGAAGTGCCCTAGGCTCTGTTGCTTTGTTTTTTAGATGTTTCAGGAAACACCATACACTTCTCCCGAGTGTCTGTTGGAAGTTTACATCCCGCCCATCAGCATAACAAGGCTCCCAGTTCTCCATGGCCTGTCCTGCCTTTCTGGATTTTACACTTTTTTCAGATGGCCCTTTTGACCGGGGGGAGGTGAGACTTCATTGTAGTGCAGATTTCCTTTGCAAGCTTGCTTGGTTGGCCAAAAAGGGCGTATGCGTTTTTTCCTCAGGAAAAAACGCATACGCCCTTTTTGGCCAAGTGCATCATTGTGGACGTTCTGCCTCTTTTCCTATGCTTTCAATGCAATTCCAGTCTACCTCCTGAAATCGGTTTCCTGCAATTCTGCCCCGCTTTCAAGTCCTCTTGGCAGCCTTACTTCAGTATATTTTTGGACGATAGTTGTCATTTATAACTCTGCAGGTTTGTGAATTACAGTGCCCCTGAGCTCCTTTCTTCAACTCGTTTTCTTGTGAGCTGGCCGCAACACCGCAGGATGGCTTCAGGCCCTAATCTGGTTCCGGCACGGCACGCTGAGCCTTTGGTTATTTCCTCTTCCTGGTGGGAAATGAGAGTTAAATTTGCCCGTCCAGACACCTCCAGCTAGTCTTTCATTGGTTCTCGCTATTCCTGTTCATCTTCCGCAGAAATTGCAAACTGGGCCAAACAGGAGGTTAAAGGGACTGACTCTCCAAGTCGGGAGAGTGTTAGTAAAGCGTCTGGAATGTTGCACCCGAGTACCAGGGTACGAAAACTGAGACATATTTGAACACGTCTCCCGATCACATGGTTGATCATACTCTAGGTTCCACATGCATGTTTTAGCTGAAGGAAGAATACCTTAAACCTGGGTAGTTGAAACCCGTGGAATGGGTACCATGCAATATGACTTCAAAGGGTCTTCATTTGCTCACCGAACCTCTCCAATCCTATCACTGCTGCGTTTATGTCCCTGTACACATGCTTGATTCTCTTTCGGAGACATAGCAATCCATAGGTTTTAAGATACTTAAGAGTCAGGTACATTCTTAGGCGTTTAATATGCGGTGTTGAGTCCATTTCGTTGAGCAAGGAGTAGCTCTTGTCTATTCCATATTTGGCTTAAGGAACTTTATCTGTGCTCATTTCAATCTCTGGTTTTATGCAGCACCCCAACTCACCTTTACCCTTAAACAAGCATAAGTTGGTTTTCTAAATTTGAGACCCTGTTCTGTTCTGTAATTCAGTTCCTGTGTAGCCAAGTTTACATTCCGTGTATTACTGATATCTTATGATGTTTCTTTTTCTGTGTGACTTATTTCAGTTAGAATCATCGTACCTGAATCCACTCATTGTGCTGCTACGGGCCTGATGGCATAGATTTCACTGCTGAGTGATACTGCATTGTACGTAAGTACCACAAGTTCTTTATCCATTTTTCACTTTCTGTGATATTGAACTTGTACGGTAAACGAGGTTCTTGTAAACAGAGGCGTCCCAAACATTGGGGTGGCTGTGTCTTTTTGATTTTAATTTCCCTAAGCTATAGGACCATAAGTGGAAGTGCCCTAGGCTCTGTTGCTTTGTTTTTTAGATGTTTCAGGAAACACCATACACTTCTCCCGAGTGTCTGTTGGCAGTTTACATCACGCCCATCAGCATAACAAGGCTCCCAGTTCTCCATGGCCTGTCCTGCCTTTCTGGATTTTACACTTTTTTCAGATGGCCCTTTTGACCGGGGGGAAGTGAGACTTCATTGTAGTGCAGATTTCCTTTGCAAGCTTGCTTGGTTGGCCAAAAAGGGCGTATGCGTTTTTTCCTGAATATATTCAGGAAAAAACGCATACGCCCTTTTTGGCCAAGTGCATCATTGTGGACGTTCTGCCTCTTTTCCTATGCTTTCAATGCAATTCCAGTCTACCTCCTGAAATCGGTTTCCTGCAATTCTGCCCCGCTTTCAAGTCCTCTTGGCAGCCTTACTTCAGTATATTTTTGGACGATAGTTGTCATTTATAACTCTGCAGGTTTGTGAATTACAGTGCCCCTGAGCTCCTTTCTTCAACTCGTTTTCTTGTGAGCTGGCCGCAACACCGCAGGATGGCTTCAGGCCCTAATCTGGTTCCGGCACGGCACGCTGAGCCTTTGGTTATTTCCTCTTCCTGGTGGGAAATGAGAGTTAAATTTGCCCGTCCAGACACCTCCAGCTAGTCTCTCATTGGTTCTCGCTATTCCTGTTCATCTTCCGCAGAAATTGCAAACTGGGCCAAACAGGAGGTTAAAGGGACTGACTCTCCAAGTCGGGAGAGTGTTAGTAAAGCGTCTGGAATGTTGCACCCGAGTACCAGGGTACGAAAACTGAGACATATTTGAACACGTCTCCCGATCACATGGTTGATCATACTCTAGGTTCCACATGCATGTTTTAGCTGAAGGAAGAATACCTTAAACCTGGGTAGTTGAAACCCGTGGAATGGGTACCATGCAATATGACTTCAAAGGGTCTTCATTTGCTCACCGAACCTCTCCAATCCTATCACTGCTGCGTTTATGTCCCTGTACACATGCTTGATTCTCTTTCGGAGACATAGCAATCCATACGTTTTAAGATACTTAAGAGTCAGGTACATTCTTAGGCGTTTAATATGGGGTGTTGAGTCCATTTCGTTGAGCAAGGAGTAGCTCTTGTCTATTCCATATTTGGCTTAAGGAACTTTATCTGTGCTCATTTCAATCTCTGGTTTTATGCAGCACCCCAACTCACCTTTACCCTTAAACAAGCATAAGTTGGTTTTCTAAATTTGAGACCCTGTTCTGTTCTGTAATTCAGTTCCTGTGTAGCCAAGTTTACATTCCGTGTATTACTGATATCTTATGATGTTTCTTTTTCTGTGTGACTTATTTCAGTTAGAATCATCGTACCTGAATCCACTCATTGTGCTGCTACGGGCCTGATGGCATAGATTTCACTGCTGAGTGATACTGCATTGTACGTAAGTACCACAAGTTCTTTATCCATTTTTCACTTTCTGTGATATTGAACTTGTACGGTAAACGAGGTTCTTGTAAACAGAGGCGTCCCAAACATTGGGGTGGCTGTATCTTTTTGATTTTAATTTCCCTAAGCTATAGGACCATAAGTGGAAGTGCCCTAGGCTCTGTTGCTTTGTTTTTTAGATGTTTCAGGAAACACCATACACTTCTCCCGAGTGTCTGTTGGCAGTTTACATCCCGTCCATCAGCATAACAAGGCTCCCAGTTCTCCATGGCCTGTCCTGCCTTTCTGGATTTTACACTTTTTTCAGATGGCCCTTTTGACCGGGGGGAAGTGAGACTTCATTGTAGTGCAGATTTCCTTTGCAAGCTTGCTTGGTTGGCCAAAAAGGGCGTATGCGTTTTTTCCTGAATATATTCAGGAAAAAACGCATACGCCCTTTTTGGCCAAGTGCATCATTGTGGACGTTCTGCCTCTTTTCCTATGCTTTCAATGCAATTCCAGTCTACCTCCTGAAATCGGTTTCCTGCAATTCTGCCCCGCTTTCAAGTCCTCTTGGCAGCCTTACTTCAGTATATTTTTGGACGATAGTTGTCATTTATAACTCTGCAGGTTTGTGAATTACAGTGCCCCTGAGCTCCTTTCTTCAACTCGTTTTCTTGTGAGCTGGCCGCAACACCGCAGGATGGCTTCAGGCCCTAATCTGGTTCCGGCACGGCACGCTGAGCCTTTGGTTATTTCCTCTTCCTGGTGGGAAATGAGAGTTAAATTTGCCCGTCCAGACACCTCCAGCTAGTCTCTCATTGGTTCTCGCTATTCCTGTTCATCTTCCGCAGAAATTGCAAACTGGGCCAAACAGGAGGTTAAAGGGACTGACTCTCCAAGTCGGGAGAGTGTTAGTAAAGCGTCTGGAATGTTGCACCCGAGTACCAGGGTACGAAAACTGAGACATATTTGAACACGTCTCCCGATCACATGGTTGATCATACTCTAGGTTCCACATGCATGTTTTAGCTGAAGGAAGAATACCTTAAACCTGGGTAGTTGAAACCCGTGGAATGGGTACCATGCAATATGACTTCAAAGGGTCTTCATTTGCTCACCGAACCTCTCCAATCCTATCACTGCTGCGTTTATGTCCCTGTACACATGCTTGATTCTCTTTCGGAGACATAGCAATCCATAGGTTTTAAGATACTTAAGAGTCAGGTACATTCTTAGGCGTTTAATATGCGGTGTTGAGTCCATTTCGTTGAGCAAGGAGTAGCTCTTGTCTATTCCATATTTGGCTTAAGGAACTTTATCTGTGCTCATTTCAATCTCTGGTTTTATGCAGCACCCCAACTCACCTTTACCCTTAAACAAGCATAAGTTGGTTTTCTAAATTTGAGACCCTGTTCTGTTCTGTAATTCAGTTCCTGTGTAGCCAAGTTTACATTCCGTGTATTACTGATATCTTATGATGTTTCTTTTTCTGTGTGACTTATTTCAGTTAGAATCATCGTACCTGAATCCACTCATTGTGCTGCTACGGGCCTGATGGCATAGATTTCACTGCTGAGTGATACTGCATTGTACGTAAGTACCACAAGTTCTTTATCCATTTTTCACTTTCTGTGATATTGAACTTGTACGGTAAACGAGGTTCTTGTAAACAGAGGCGTCCCAAACATTGGGGTGGCTGTATCTTTTTGATTTTAATTTCCCTAAGCTATAGGACCATAAGTGGAAGTGCCCTAGGCTCTGTTGCTTTGTTTTTTAGATGTTTCAGGAAACACCATACACTTCTCCCGAGTGTCTGTTGGAAGTTTACATCCCGCCCATCAGCATAACAAGGCTCCCAGTTCTCCATGGCCTGTCCTGCCTTTCTGGATTTTACACTTTTTTCAGATGGCCCTTTTGACCGGGGGGAGGTGAGACTTCATTGTAGTGCAGATTTCCTTTGCAAGCTTGCTTGGTTGGCCAAAAAGGGCGTATGCGTTTTTTCCTCAGGAAAAAACGCATACGCCCTTTTTGGCCAAGTGCATCATTGTGGACGTTCTGCCTCTTTTCCTATGCTTTCAATGCAATTCCAGTCTACCTCCTGAAATCGGTTTCCTGCAATTCTGCCCCGCTTTCAAGTCCTCTTGGCAGCCTTACTTCAGTATATTTTTGGACGATAGTTGTCATTTATAACTCTGCAGGTTTGTGAATTACAGTGCCCCTGAGCTCCTTTCTTCAACTCGTTTTCTTGTGAGCTGGCCGCAACACCGCAGGATGGCTTCAGGCCCTAATCTGGTTCCGGCACGGCACGCTGAGCCTTTGGTTATTTCCTCTTCCTGGTGGGAAATGAGAGTTAAATTTGCCCGTCCAGACACCTCCAGCTAGTCTCTCATTGGTTCTCGCTATTCCTGTTCATCTTCTGCAGAAATTGCAAACTGGGCCAAACAGGAGGTTAAAGGGACTGACTCTCCAAGTCGGGAGAGTGTTAGTAAAGCGTCTGGAATGTTGCACCCGAGTACCAGGGTACGAAAACTGAGACATATTTGAACACGTCTCCCGATCACATGGTTGATCATACTCTAGGTTCCACATGCATGTTTTAGCTGAAGGAAGAATACCTTAAACCTGGGTAGTTGAAACCCGTGGAATGGGTACCATGCAATATGACTTCAAAGGGTCTTCATTTGCTCACCGAACCTCTCCAATCCTATCACTGCTGCGTTTATGTCCCTGTACACATGCTTGATTCTCTTTCGGAGACATAGCAATCCATAGGTTTTAAGATACTTAAGAGTCAGGTACATTCTTAGGCGTTTAATATGCGGTGTTGAGTCCATTTCGTTGAGCAAGGAGTAGCTCTTGTCTATTCCATATTTGGCTTAAGGAACTTTATCTGTGCTCATTTCAATCTCTGGTTTTATGCAGCACCCCAACTCACCTTTACCCTTAAACAAGCATAAGTTGGTTTTCTAAATTTGAGACCCTGTTCTGTTCTGTAATTCAGTTCCTGTGTAGCCAAGTTTACATTCCGTGTATTACTGATATCTTATGATGTTTCTTTTTCTGTGTGACTTATTTCAGTTAGAATCATCGTACCTGAATCCACTCATTGTGCTGCTACGGGCCTGATGGCATAGATTTCACTGCTGAGTGATACTGCATTGTACGTAAGTACCACAAGTTCTTTATCCATTTTTCACTTTCTGTGATATTGAACTTGTACGGTAAACGAGGTTCTTGTAAACAGAGGCGTCCCAAACATTGGGGTGGCTGTATCTTTTTGATTTTAATTTCCCTAAGCTATAGGACCATAAGTGGAAGTGCCCTAGGCTCTGTTGCTTTGTTTTTTAGATGTTTCAGGAAACACCATACACTTCTCCCGAGTGTCTGTTGGAAGTTTACATCCCGCCCATCAGCATAACAAGGCTCCCAGTTCTCCATGGCCTGTCCTGCCTTTCTGGATTTTACACTTTTTTCAGATGGCCCTTTTGACCGGGGGGAGGTGAGACTTCATTGTAGTGCAGATTTCCTTTGCAAGCTTGCTTGGTTGGCCAAAAAGGGCGTATGCGTTTTTTCCTCAGGAAAAAACGCATACGCCCTTTTTGGCCAAGTGCATCATTGTGGACGTTCTGCCTCTTTTCCTATGCTTTCAATGCAATTCCAGTCTACCTCCTGAAATCGGTTTCCTGCAATTCTGCCCCGCTTTCAAGTCCTCTTGGCAGCCTTACTTCAGTATATTTTTGGACGATAGTTGTCATTTATAACTCTGCAGGTTTGTGAATTACAGTGCCCCTGAGCTCCTTTCTTCAACTCGTTTTCTTGTGAGCTGGCCGCAACACCGCAGGATGGCTTCAGGCCCTAATCTGGTTCCGGCACGGCACGCTGAGCCTTTGGTTATTTCCTCTTCCTGGTGGGAAATGAGAGTTAAATTTGCCCGTCCAGACACCTCCAGCTAGTCTCTCATTGGTTCTCGCTATTCCTGTTCATCTTCTGCAGAAATTGCAAACTGGGCCAAACAGGAGGTTAAAGGGACTGACTCTCCAAGTCGGGAGAGTGTTAGTAAAGCGTCTGGAATGTTGCACCCGAGTACCAGGGTACGAAAACTGAGACATATTTGAACACGTCTCCCGATCACATGGTTGATCATACTCTAGGTTCCACATGCATGTTTTAGCTGAAGGAAGAATACCTTAAACCTGGGTAGTTGAAACCCGTGGAATGGGTACCATGCAATATGACTTCAAAGGGTCTTCATTTGCTCACCGAACCTCTCCAATCCTATCACTGCTGCGTTTATGTCCCTGTACACATGCTTGATTCTCTTTCGGAGACATAGCAATCCATAGGTTTTAAGATACTTAAGAGTCAGGTACATTCTTAGGCGTTTAATATGCGGTGTTGAGTCCATTTCGTTGAGCAAGGAGTAGCTCTTGTCTATTCCATATTTGGCTTAAGGAACTTTATCTGTGCTCATTTCAATCTCTGGTTTTATGCAGCACCCCAACTCACCTTTACCCTTAAACAAGCATAAGTTGGTTTTCTAAATTTGAGACCCTGTTCTGTTCTGTAATTCAGTTCCTGTGTAGCCAAGTTTACATTCCGTGTATTACTGATATCTTATGATGTTTCTTTTTCTGTGTGACTTATTTCAGTTAGAATCATCGTACCTGAATCCACTCATTGTGCTGCTACGGGCCTGATGGCATAGATTTCACTGCTGAGTGATACTGCATTGTACGTAAGTACCACAAGTTCTTTATCCATTTTTCACTTTCTGTGATATTGAACTTGTACGGTAAACGAGGTTCTTGTAAACAGAGGCGTCCCAAACATTGGGGTGGCTGTGTCTTTTTGATTTTAATTTCCCTAAGCTATAGGACCATAAGTGGAAGTGCCCTAGGCTCTGTTGCTTTGTTTTTTAGATGTTTCAGGAAACACCATACACTTCTCCCGAGTGTCTGTTGGCAGTTTACATCCCGCCCATCAGCATAACAAGGCTCCCAGTTCTCCATGGCCTGTCCTGCCTTTCTGGATTTTACACTTTTTTCAGATGGCCCTTTTGACCGGGGGGAAGTGAGACTTCATTGTAGTGCAGATTTCCTTTGCAAGCTTGCTTGGTTGGCCAAAAAGGGCGTATGCGTTTTTTCCTGAATATATTCAGGAAAAAACGCATACGCCCTTTTTGGCCAAGTGCATCATTGTGGACGTTCTGCCTCTTTTCCTATGCTTTCAATGCAATTCCAGTCTACCTCCTGAAATCGGTTTCCTGCAATTCTGCCCCGCTTTCAAGTCCTCTTGGCAGCCTTACTTCAGTATATTTTTGGACGATAGTTGTCATTTATAACTCTGCAGGTTTGTGAATTACAGTGCCCCTGAGCTCCTTTCTTCAACTCGTTTTCTTGTGAGCTGGCCGCAACACCGCAGGATGGCTTCAGGCCCTAATCTGGTTCCGGCACGGCACGCTGAGCCTTTGGTTATTTCCTCTTCCTGGTGGGAAATGAGAGTTAAATTTGCCCGTCCAGACACCTCCAGCTAGTCTCTCATTGGTTCTCGCTATTCCTGTTCATCTTCCGCAGAAATTGCAAACTGGGCCAAACAGGAGGTTAAAGGGACTGACTCTCCAAGTCGGGAGAGTGTTAGTAAAGCGTCTGGAATGTTGCACCCGAGTACCAGGGTACGAAAACTGAGACATATTTGAACACGTCTCCCGATCACATGGTTGATCATACTCTAGGTTCCACATGCATGTTTTAGCTGAAGGAAGAATACCTTAAACCTGGGTAGTTGAAACCCGTGGAATGGGTACCATGCAATATGACTTCAAAGGGTCTTCATTTGCTCACCGAACCTCTCCAATCCTATCACTGCTGCGTTTATGTCCCTGTACACATGCTTGATTCTCTTTCGGAGACATAGCAATCCATACGTTTTAAGATACTTAAGAGTCAGGTACATTCTTAGGCGTTTAATATGGGGTGTTGAGTCCATTTCGTTGAGCAAGGAGTAGCTCTTGTCTATTCCATATTTGGCTTAAAGAACTTTATCTGTGCTCATTTCAATCTCTGGTTTTATGCAGCACCCCAACTCACCTTTACCCTTAAACAAGCATAAGTTGGTTTTCTAAATTTGAGACCCTGTTCTGTTCTGTAATTCAGTTCCTGTGTAGCCAAGTTTACATTCCGTGTATTACTGATATCTTATGATGTTTCTTTTTCTGTGTGACTTATTTCAGTTAGAATCATCGTACCTGAATCCACTCATTGTGCTGCTACGGGCCTGATGGCATAGATTTCACTGCTGAGTGATACTGCATTGTACGTAAGTACCACAAGTTCTTTATCCATTTTTCACTTTCTGTGATATTGAACTTGTACGGTAAACGAGGTTCTTGTAAACAGAGGCGTCCCAAACATTGGGGTGGCTGTGTCTTTTTGATTTTAATTTCCCTAAGCTATAGGACCATAAGTGGAAGTGCCCTAGGCTCTGTTGCTTTGTTTTTTAGATGTTTCAGGAAACACCATACACTTCTCCCGAGTGTCTGTTGGCAGTTTACATCCCGCCCATCAGCATAACAAGGCTCCCAGTTCTCCATGGCCTGTCCTGCCTTTCTGGATTTTACACTTTTTTCAGATGGCCCTTTTGACCGGGGGGAAGTGAGACTTCATTGTAGTGCAGATTTCCTTTGCAAGCTTGCTTGGTTGGCCAAAAAGGGCGTATGCGTTTTTTCCTGAATATATTCAGGAAAAAACGCATACGCCCTTTTTGGCCAAGTGCATCATTGTGGACGTTCTGCCTCTTTTCCTATGCTTTCAATGCAATTCCAGTCTACCTCCTGAAATCGGTTTCCTGCAATTCTGCCCCGCTTTCAAGTCCTCTTGGCAGCCTTACTTCAGAATATTTTTGGACGATAGCTGTCATTTATAACTCTGCAGGTTTGTGAATTACAGTGCCCCTGAGCTCCTTTCTTCAACTCGTTTTCTTGTGAGCTGGCCGCAACACCGCAGGATGGCTTCAGGCCCTAATCTGGTTCCGGCACGGCACGCTGAGCCTTTGGTTATTTCCTCTTCCTGGTGGGAAATGAGAGTTAAATTTGCCCGTCCAGACACCTCCAGCTAGTCTCTCATTGGTTCTCGCTATTCCTGTTCATCTTCCGCAGAAATTGCAAACTGGGCCAAACAGGAGGTTAAAGGCGCTGACTCTCCAAG
This sequence comes from Globicephala melas, assembly GCF_963455315.2. Lineage (NCBI taxonomy): Eukaryota > Metazoa > Chordata > Mammalia > Artiodactyla > Delphinidae > Globicephala > Globicephala melas. The sequence continues at coordinate 329,108 of NW_027207401.1, forward strand.
TGGGGAGAGTGTTAGTAAAGCGTCTGGAATGTTGCACCCGAGTACCAGGGTACGAAAACTGAGACATATTTGAACACGTCTCCCGATCACATGGTTGATCATACTCTAGGTTCCACATGCATGTTTTAGCTGAAGGAAGAATACCTTAAACCTGGGTAGTTGAAACCCGTGGAATGGGTACCATGCAATATGACTTCAAAGGGTCTTCATTTGCTCACCGAACCTCTCCAATCCTATCACTGCTGCGTTTATGTCCCTGTACACATGCTTGATTCTCTTTCGGAGACATAGCAATCCATAGGTTTTAAGATACTTAAGAGTCAGGTACATTCTTAGGCGTTTAATATGCGGTGTTGAGTCCATTTCGTTGAGCAAGGAGTAGCTCTTGTCTATTCCATATTTGGCTTAAGGAACTTTATCTGTGCTCATTTCAATCTCTGGTTTTATGCAGCACCCCAACTCACCTTTACCCTTAAACAAGCATAAGTTGGTTTTCTAAATTTGAGACCCTGTTCTGTTCTGTAATTCAGTTCCTGTGTAGCCAAGTTTACATTCCGTGTATTACTGATATCTTATGATGTTTCTTTTTCTGTGTGACTTATTTCAGTTAGAATCATCGTACCTGAATCCACTCATTGTGCTGCTACGGGCCTGATGGCATAGATTTCACTGCTGAGTGATACTGCATTGTACGTAAGTACCACAAGTTCTTTATCCATTTTTCACTTTCTGTGATATTGAACTTGTACGGTAAACGAGGTTCTTGTAAACAGAGGCGTCCCAAACTTTGGGGTGGCTGTGTCTTTTTGATTTTAATTTCCCTAAGCTATAGGACCATAAGTGGAAGTGCCCTAGGCTCTGTTGCTTTGTTTTTTAGATGTTTCAGGAAACACCATACACTTCTCCCGAGTGTCTGTTGGCAGTTTACATCCCGCCCATCAGCATAACAAGGCTCCCAGTTCTCCATGGCCTGTCCTGCCTTTCTGGATTTTACACTTTTTTCAGATGGCCCTTTTGACCGGGGGGAAGTGAGACTTCATTGTAGTGCAGATTTCCTTTGCAAGCTTGCTTGGTTGGCCAAAAAGGGCGTATGCGTTTTTTCCTGAATATATTCAGGAAAAAACGCATACGCCCTTTTTGGCCAAGTGCATCATTGTGGACGTTCTGCCTCTTTTCCTATGCTTTCAATGCAATTCCAGTCTACCTCCTGAAATCGGTTTCCTGCAATTCTGCCCCGCTTTCAAGTCCTCTTGGCAGCCTTACTTCAGTATATTTTTGGACGATAGTTGTCATTTATAACTCTGCAGGTTTGTGAATTACAGTGCCCCTGAGCTCCTTTCTTCAACTCGTTTTCTTGTGAGCTGGCCGCAACACCGCAGGATGGCTTCAGGCCCTAATCTGGTTCCGGCACGGCACGCTGAGCCTTTGGTTATTTCCTCTTCCTGGTGGGAAATGAGAGTTAAATTTGCCCGTCCAGACACCTCCAGCTAGTCTCTCATTGGTTCTCGCTATTCCTGTTCATCTTCCGCAGAAATTGCAAACTGGGCCAAACAGGAGGTTAAAGGGACTGACTCTCCAAGTGGGGAGAGTGTTAGTAAAGCGTCTGGAATGTTGCACCCGAGTACCAGGGTACGAAAACTGAGACATATTTGAACACGTCTCCCGATCACATGGTTGATCATACTCTAGGTTCCACATGCATGTTTTAGCTGAAGGAAGAATACCTTAAACCTGGGTAGTTGAAACCCGTGGAATGGGTACCATGCAATATGACTTCAAAGGGTCTTCATTTGCTCACCGAACCTCTCCAATCCTATCACTGCTGCGTTTATGTCCCTGTACACATGCTTGATTCTCTTTCGGAGACATAGCAATCCATAGGTTTTAAGATACTTAAGAGTCAGGTACATTCTTAGGCGTTTAATATGCGGTGTTGAGTCCATTTCGTTGAGCAAGGAGTAGCTCTTGTCTATTCCATATTTGGCTTAAGGAACTTTATCTGTGCTCATTTCAATCTCTGGTTTTATGCAGCACCCCAACTCACCTTTACCCTTAAACAAGCATAAGTTGGTTTTCTAAATTTGAGACCCTGTTCTGTTCTGTAATTCAGTTCCTGTGTAGCCAAGTTTACATTCCGTGTATTACTGATATCTTATGATGTTTCTTTTTTTCTGTGTGACTTATTTCAGTTAGAATCATCGTACCTGAATCCACTCATTGTGCTGCTACGGGCCTGATGGCATAGATTTCACTGCTGAGTGATACTGCATTGTACGTAAGTACCACAAGTTCTTTATCCATTTTTCACTTTCTGTGATATTGAACTTGTACGGTAAACGAGGTTCTTGTAAACAGAGGCGTCCCAAACATTGGGGTGGCTGTATCTTTTTGATTTTAATTTCCCTAAGCTATAGGACCATAAGTGGAAGTGCCCTAGGCTCTGTTGCTTTGTTTTTTAGATGTTTCAGGAAACACCATACACTTCTCCCGAGTGTCTGTTGGCAGTTTACATCCCGTCCATCAGCATAACAAGGCTCCCAGTTCTCCATGGCCTGTCCTGCCTTTCTGGATTTTACACTTTTTTCAGATGGCCCTTTTGACCGGGGGGAAGTGAGACTTCATTGTAGTGCAGATTTCCTTTGCAAGCTTGCTTGGTTGGCCAAAAAGGGCGTATGCGTTTTTTCCTGAATATATTCAGGAAAAAACGCATACGCCCTTTTTGGCCAAGTGCATCATTGTGGACGTTCTGCCTCTTTTCCTATGCTTTCAATGCAATTCCAGTCTACCTCCTGAAATCGGTTTCCTGCAATTCTGCCCCGCTTTCAAGTCCTCTTGGCAGCCTTACTTCAGTATATTTTTGGACGATAGTTGTCATTTATAACTCTGCAGGTTTGTGAATTACAGTGCCCCTGAGCTCCTTTCTTCAACTCGTTTTCTTGTGAGCTGGCCGCAACACCGCAGGATGGCTTCAGGCCCTAATCTGGTTCCGGCACGGCACGCTGAGCCTTTGGTTATTTCCTCTTCCTGGTGGGAAATGAGAGTTAAATTTGCCCGTCCAGACACCTCCAGCTAGTCTCTCATTGGTTCTCGCTATTCCTGTTCATCTTCCGCAGAAATTGCAAACTGGGCCAAACAGGAGGTTAAAGGGACTGACTCTCCAAGTCGGGAGAGTGTTAGTAAAGCGTCTGGAATGTTGCACCCGAGTACCAGGGTACGAAAACTGAGACATATTTGAACACGTCTCCCGATCACATGGTTGATCATACTCTAGGTTCCACATGCATGTTTTAGCTGAAGGAAGAATACCTTAAACCTGGGTAGTTGAAACCCGTGGAATGGGTACCATGCAATATGACTTCAAAGGGTCTTCATTTGCTCACCGAACCTCTCCAATCCTATCACTGCTGCGTTTATGTCCCTGTACACATGCTTGATTCTCTTTCGGAGACATAGCAATCCATAGGTTTTAAGATACTTAAGAGTCAGGTACATTCTTAGGCGTTTAATATGCGGTGTTGAGTCCATTTCGTTGAGCAAGGAGTAGCTCTTGTCTATTCCATATTTGGCTTAAGGAACTTTATCTGTGCTCATTTCAATCTGTGGTTTTATGCAGCACCCCAACTCACCTTTACCCTTAAACAAGCATAAGTTGGTTTTCTAAATTTGAGACCCTGTTCTGTTCTGTAATTCAGTTCCTGTGTAGCCAAGTTTACATTCCGTGTATTACTGATATCTTATGATGTTTCTTTTTCTGTGTGACTTATTTCAGTTAGAATCATCGTACCTGAATCCACTCATTGTGCTGCTACGGGCCTGATGGCATAGATTTCACTGCTGAGTGATACTGCATTGTACGTAAGTACCACAAGTTCTTTATCCATTTTTCACTTTCTGTGATATTGAACTTGTACGGTAAACGAGGTTCTTGTAAACAGAGGCGTCCCAAACATTGGGGTGGCTGTATCTTTTTGATTTTAATTTCCCTAAGCTATAGGAACATAAGTGGAAGTGCCCTAGGCTCTGTTGCTTTGTTTTTTAGATGTTTCAGGAAACACCATACACTTCTCCCGAGTGTCTGTTGGAAGTTTACATCCCGCCCATCAGCATAACAAGGCTCCCAGTTCTCCATGGCCTGTCCTGCCTTTCTGGATTTTACACTTTTTTCAGATGGCCCTTTTGACCGGGGGGAGGTGAGACTTCATTGTAGTGCAGATTTCCTTTGCAAGCTTGCTTGGTTGGCCAAAAAGGGCGTATGCGTTTTTTCCTCAGGAAAAAACGCATACGCCCTTTTTGGCCAAGTGCATCATTGTGGACGTTCTGCCTCTTTTCCTATGCTTTCAATGCAATTCCAGTCTACCTCCTGAAATCGGTTTCCTGCAATTCTGCCCCGCTTTCAAGTCCTCTTGGCAGCCTTACTTCAGTATATTTTTGGACGATAGTTGTCATTTATAACTCTGCAGGTTTGTGAATTACAGTGCCCCTGAGCTCCTTTCTTCAACTCGTTTTCTTGTGAGCTGGCCGCAACACCGCAGGATGGCTTCAGGCCCTAATCTGGTTCCGGCACGGCACGCTGAGCCTTTGGTTATTTCCTCTTCCTGGTGGGAAATGAGAGTTAAATTTGCCCGTCCAGACACCTCCAGCTAGTCTCTCATTGGTTCTCGCTATTCCTGTTCATCTTCCGCAGAAATTGCAAACTGGGCCAAACAGGAGGTTAAAGGGACTGACTCTCCAAGTCGGGAGAGTGTTAGTAAAGCGTCTGGAATGTTGCACCCGAGTACCAGGGTACGAAAACTGAGACATATTTGAACACGTCTCCCGATCACATGGTTGATCATACTCTAGGTTCCACATGCATGTTTTAGCTGAAGGAAGAATACCTTAAACCTGGGTAGTTGAAACCCGTGGAATGGGTACCATGCAATATGACTTCAAAGGGTCTTCATTTGCTCACCGAACCTCTCCAATCCTATCACTGCTGCGTTTATGTCCCTGTACACATGCTTGATTCTCTTTCGGAGACATAGCAATCCATAGGTTTTAAGATACTTAAGAGTCAGGTACATTCTTAGGCGTTTAATATGCGGTGTTGAGTCCATTTCGTTGAGCAAGGAGTAGCTCTTGTCTATTCCATATTTGGCTTAAGGAACTTTATCTGTGCTCATTTCAATCTCTGGTTTTATGCAGCACCCCAACTCACCTTTACCCTTAAACAAGCATAAGTTGGTTTTCTAAATTTGAGACCCTGTTCTGTTCTGTAATTCAGTTCCTGTGTAGCCAAGTTTACATTCCGTGTATTACTGATATCTTATGATGTTTCTTTTTCTGTGTGACTTATTTCAGTTAGAATCATCGTACCTGAATCCACTCATTGTGCTGCTACGGGCCTGATGGCATAGATTTCACTGCTGAGTGATACTGCATTGTACGTAAGTACCACAAGTTCTTTATCCATTTTTCACTTTCTGTGATATTGAACTTGTACGGTAAACGAGGTTCTTGTAAACAGAGGCGTCCCAAACATTGGGGTGGCTGTGTCTTTTTGATTTTAATTTCCCTAAGCTATAGGACCATAAGTGGAAGTGCCCTAGGCTCTGTTGCTTTGTTTTTTAGATGTTTCAGGAAACACCATACACTTCTCCCGAGTGTCTGTTGGCAGTTTACATCCCGCCCATCAGCATAACAAGGCTCCCAGTTCTCCATGGCCTGTCCTGCCTTTCTGGATTTTACACTTTTTTCAGATGGCCCTTTTGACCGGGGGGAAGTGAGACTTCATTGTAGTGCAGATTTCCTTTGCAAGCTTGCTTGGTTGGCCAAAAAGGGCGTATGCGTTTTTTCCTGAATATATTCAGGAAAAAACGCATACGCCCTTTTTGGCCAAGTGCATCATTGTGGACGTTCTGCCTCTTTTCCTATGCTTTCAATGCAATTCCAGTCTACCTCCTGAAATCGGTTTCCTGCAATTCTGCCCCGCTTTCAAGTCCTCTTGGCAGCCTTACTTCAGTATATTTTTGGACGATAGTTGTCATTTATAACTCTGCAGGTTTGTGAATTACAGTGCCCCTGAGCTCCTTTCTTCAACTCGTTTTCTTGTGAGCTGGCCGCAACACCGCAGGATGGCTTCAGGCCCTAATCTGGTTCCGGCACGGCACGCTGAGCCTTTGGTTATTTCCTCTTCCTGGTGGGAAATGAGAGTTAAATTTGCCCGTCCAGACACCTCCAGCTAGTCTCTCATTGGTTCTCGCTATTCCTGTTCATCTTCCGCAGAAATTGCAAACTGGGCCAAACAGGAGGTTAAAGGGACTGACTCTCCAAGTCGGGAGAGTGTTAGTAAAGCGTCTGGAATGTTGCACCCGAGTACCAGGGTACGAAAACTGAGACATATTTGAACACGTCTCCCGATCACATGGTTGATCATACTCTAGGTTCCACATGCATGTTTTAGCTGAAGGAAGAATACCTTAAACCTGGGTAGTTGAAACCCGTGGAATGGGTACCATGCAATATGACTTCAAAGGGTCTTCATTTGCTCACCGAACCTCTCCAATCCTATCACTGCTGCGTTTATGTCCCTGTACACATGCTTGATTCTCTTTCGGAGACATAGCAATCCATACGTTTTAAGATACTTAAGAGTCAGGTACATTCTTAGGCGTTTAATATGGGGTGTTGAGTCCATTTCGTTGAGCAAGGAGTAGCTCTTGTCTATTCCATATTTGGCTTAAAGAACTTTATCTGTGCTCATTTCAATCTCTGGTTTTATGCAGCACCCCAACTCACCTTTACCCTTAAACAAGCATAAGTTGGTTTTCTAAATTTGAGACCCTGTTCTGTTCTGTAATTCAGTTCCTGTGTAGCCAAGTTTACATTCCGTGTATTACTGATATCTTATGATGTTTCTTTTTCTGTGTGACTTATTTCAGTTAGAATCATCGTACCTGAATCCACTCATTGTGCTGCTACGGGCCTGATGGCATAGATTTCACTGCTGAGTGATACTGCATTGTACGTAAGTACCACAAGTTCTTTATCCATTTTTCACTTTCTGTGATATTGAACTTGTACGGTAAACGAGGTTCTTGTAAACAGAGGCGTCCCAAACATTGGGGTGGCTGTGTCTTTTTGATTTTAATTTCCCTAAGCTATAGGACCATAAGTGGAAGTGCCCTAGGCTCTGTTGCTTTGTTTTTTAGATGTTTCAGGAAACACCATACACTTCTCCCGAGTGTCTGTTGGCAGTTTACATCCCGCCCATCAGCATAACAAGGCTCCCAGTTCTCCATGGCCTGTCCTGCCTTTCTGGATTTTACACTTTTTTCAGATGGCCCTTTTGACCGGGGGGAAGTGAGACTTCATTGTAGTGCAGATTTCCTTTGCAAGCTTGCTTGGTTGGCCAAAAAGGGCGTATGCGTTTTTTCCTGAATATATTCAGGAAAAAACGCATACGCCCTTTTTGGCCAAGTGCATCATTGTGGACGTTCTGCCTCTTTTCCTATGCTTTCAATGCAATTCCAGTCTACCTCCTGAAATCGGTTTCCTGCAATTCTGCCCCGCTTTCAAGTCCTCTTGGCAGCCTTACTTCAGAATATTTTTGGACGATAGCTGTCATTTATAACTCTGCAGGTTTGTGAATTACAGTGCCCCTGAGCTCCTTTCTTCAACTCGTTTTCTTGTGAGCTGGCCGCAACACCGCAGGATGGCTTCAGGCCCTAATCTGGTTCCGGCACGGCACGCTGAGCCTTTGGTTATTTCCTCTTCCTGGTGGGAAATGAGAGTTAAATTTGCCCGTCCAGACACCTCCAGCTAGTCTCTCATTGGTTCTCGCTATTCCTGTTCATCTTCCGCAGAAATTGCAAACTGGGCCAAACAGGAGGTTAAAGGCGCTGACTCTCCAAGTGGGGAGAGTGTTAGTAAAGCGTCTGGAATGTTGCACCCGAGTACCAGGGTACGAAAACTGAGACATATTTGAACACGTCTCCCGATCACATGGTTGATCATACTCTAGGTTCCACATGCATGTTTTAGCTGAAGGAAGAATACCTTAAACCTGGGTAGTTGAAACCCGTGGAATGGGTACCATGCAATATGACTTCAAAGGGTCTTCATTTGCTCACCGAACCTCTCCAATCCTATCACTGCTGCGTTTATGTCCCTGTACACATGCTTGATTCTCTTTCGGAGACATAGCAATCCATAGGTTTTAAGATACTTAAGAGTCAGGTACATTCTTAGGCGTTTAATATGCGGTGTTGAGTCCATTTCGTTGAGCAAGGAGTAGCTCTTGTCTATTCCATATTTGGCTTAAGGAACTTTATCTGTGCTCATTTCAATCTCTGGTTTTATGCAGCACCCCAACTCACCTTTACCCTTAAACAAGCATAAGTTGGTTTTCTAAATTTGAGACCCTGTTCTGTTCTGTAATTCAGTTCCTGTGTAGCCAAGTTTACATTCCGTGTATTACTGATATCTTATGATGTTTCTTTTTCTGTGTGACTTATTTCAGTTAGAATCATCGTACCTGAATCCACTCATTGTGCTGCTACGGGCCTGATGGCATAGATTTCACTGCTGAGTGATACTGCATTGTACGTAAGTACCACAAGTTCTTTATCCATTTTTCACTTTCTGTGATATTGAACTTGTACGGTAAACGAGGTTCTTGTAAACAGAGGCGTCCCAAACATTGGGGTGGCTGTGTCTTTTTGATTTTAATTTCCCTAAGCTATAGGACCATAAGTGGAAGTGCCCTAGGCTCTGTTGCTTTGTTTTTTAGATGTTTCAGGAAACACCATACACTTCTCCCGAGTGTCTGTTGGCAGTTTACATCCCGCCCATCAGCATAACAAGGCTCCCAGTTCTCCATGGCCTGTCCTGCCTTTCTGGATTTTACACTTTTTTCAGATGGCCCTTTTGACCGGGGGGAAGTGAGACTTCATTGTAGTGCAGATTTCCTTTGCAAGCTTGCTTGGTTGGCCAAAAAGGGCGTATGCGTTTTTTCCTGAATATATTCAGGAAAAAACGCATACGCCCTTTTTGGCCAAGTGCATCATTGTGGACGTTCTGCCTCTTTTCCTATGCTTTCAATGCAATTCCAGTCTACCTCCTGAAATCGGTTTCCTGCAATTCTGCCCCGCTTTCAAGTCCTCTTGGCAGCCTTACTTCAGTATATTTTTGGACGATAGTTGTCATTTATAACTCTGCAGGTTTGTGAATTACAGTGCCCCTGAGCTCCTTTCTTCAACTCGTTTTCTTGTGAGCTGGCCGCAACACCGCAGGATGGCTTCAGGCCCTAATCTGGTTCCGGCACGGCACGCTGAGCCTTTGGTTATTTCCTCTTCCTGGTGGGAAATGAGAGTTAAATTTGCCCGTCCAGACACCTCCAGCTAGTCTCTCATTGGTTCTCGCTATTCCTGTTCATCTTCCGCAGAAATTGCAAACTGGGCCAAACAGGAGGTTAAAGGGACTGACTCTCCAAGTCGGGAGAGTGTTAGTAAAGCATCTGGAATGTTGCACCCGAGTACCAGGGTACGAAAACTGAGACATATTTGAACACGTCTCCCGATCACATGGTTGATCATACTCTAGGTTCCACATGCATGTTTTAGCTGAAGGAAGAATACCTTAAACCTGGGTAGTTGAAACCCGTGGAATGGGTACCATGCAATATGACTTCAAAGGGTCTTCATTTGCTCACCGAACCTCTCCAATCCTATCACTGCTGCGTTTATGTCCCTGTACACATGCTTGATTCTCTTTCGGAGACATAGCAATCCATAGGTTTTAAGATACTTAAGAGTCAGGTACATTCTTAGGCGTTTAATATGCGGTGTTGAGTCCATTTCGTTGAGCAAGGAGTAGCTCTTGTCTATTCCATATTTGGCTTAAGGAACTTTATCTGTGCTCATTTCAATCTCTGGTTTTATGCAGCACCCCAACTCACCTTTACCCTTAAACAAGCATAAGTTGGTTTTCTAAATTTGAGACCCTGTTCTGTTCTGTAATTCAGTTCCTGTGTAGCCAAGTTTACATTCCGTGTATTACTGATATCTTATGATGTTTCTTTTTCTGTGTGACTTATTTCAGTTAGAATCATCGTACCTGAATCCACTCATTGTGCTGCTACGGGCCTGATGACATAGATTTCACTGCTGAGTGATACTGCATTGTACGTAAGTACCACAAGTTCTTTATCCATTTTTCACTTTCTGTGATATTGAACTTGTACGGTAAACGAGGTTCTTGTAAACAGAGGCGTCCCAAACATTGGGGTGGCTGTGTCTTTTTGATTTTAATTTCCCTAAGCTATAGGACCAGAAGTGGAAGTGGCCTAGGCTCTGTTGCTTTGTTTTTTAGATGTTTCAGGAAACACCATACACTTCTCCCGAGTGTCTGTTGGCAGTTTACATCCCGCCCATCAGCATAACAAGGCTCCCAGTTCTCCATGGCCTGTCCTGCCTTTCTGGATTTTACACTTTTTTCAGATGGCCCTTTTGACCGGGGGGAAGTGAGACTTCATTGTAGTGCAGATTTCCTTTGCAAGCTTGCTTGGTTGGCCAAAAAGGGCGTATGCGTTTTTTCCTGAATATATTCAGGAAAAAACGCATACGCCCTTTTTGGCCAAGTGCATCATTGTGGACGTTCTGCCTCTTTTCCTATGCTTTCAATGCAATTCCAGTCTACCTCCTGAAATCGGTTTCCTGCAATTCAGCCCCGCTTTCAAGTCCTCTTGGCAGCCTTACTTCAGTATATTTTTGGACGATAGTTGTCATTTATAACTCTGCAGGTTTGTGAATTACAGTGCCCCTGAGCTCCTTTCTTCAACTCGTTTTCTTGTGAGCTGGCCGCAACACCGCAGGATGGCTTCAGGCCCTAATCTGGTTCCGGCACGGCACGCTGAGCCTTTGGTTATTTCCTCTTCCTGGTGGGAAATGAGAGTTAAATTTGCCCGTCCAGACACCTCCAGCTAGTCTCTCATTGGTTCTCGCTATTCCTGTTCATCTTCCGCAGAAATTGCAAACTGGGCCAAACAGGAGGTTAAAGGGACTGACTCTCCAAGTCGGGAGAGTGTTAGTAAAGCGTCTGGAATGTTGCACCCGAGTACCAGGGTACGAAAACTGAGACATATTTGAACACGTCTCCCGATCACATGGTTGATCATACTCTAGGTTCCACATGCATGTTTTAGCTGAAGGAAGAATACCTTAAACCTGGGTAGTTGAAACCCGTGGAATGGGTACCATGCAATATGACTTCAAAGGGTCTTCATTTGCTCACCGAACCTCTCCAATCCTATCACTGCTGCGTTTATGTCCCTGTACACATGCTTGATTCTCTTTCGGAGACATAGCAATCCATAGGTTTTAAGATACTTAAGAGTCAGGTACATTCTTAGGCGTTTAATATGCGGTGTTGAGTCCATTTCGTTGAGCAAGGAGTAGCTCTTGTCTATTCCATATTTGGCTTAAGGAACTTTATCTGTGCTCATTTCAATCTCTGGTTTTATGCAGCACCCCAACTCACCTTTACCCTTAAACAAGCATAAGTTGGTTTTCTAAATTTGAGACCCTGTTCTGTTCTGTAATTCAGTTCCTGTGTAGCCAAGTTTACATTCCGTGTATTACTGATATCTTATGATGTTTCTTTTTCTGTGTGACTTATTTCAGTTAGAATCATCGTACCTGAATCCACTCATTGTGCTGCTACGGGCCTGATGACATAGATTTCACTGCTGAGTGATACTGCATTGTACGTAAGTACCACAAGTTCTTTATCCATTTTTCACTTTCTGTGATATTGAACTTGTACGGTAAACGAGGTTCTTGTAAACAGAGGCGTCCCAAACATTGGGGTGGCTGTGTCTTTTTGATTTTAATTTCCCTAAGCTATAGGACCATAAGTGGAAGTGCCCTAGGCTCTGTTGCTTTGTTTTTTAGATGTTTCAGGAAACACCATACACTTCTCCCGAGTGTCTGTTGGCAGTTTACATCCCGCCCATCAGCATAACAAGGCTCCCAGTTCTCCATGGCCTGTCCTGCCTTTCTGGATTTTACACTTTTTTCAGATGGCCCTTTTGACCGGGGGGAAGTGAGACTTCATTGTAGTGCAGATTTCCTTTGCAAGCTTGCTTGGTTGGCCAAAAAGGGCGTATGCGTTTTTTCCTGAATATATTCAGGAAAAAACGCATACGCCCTTTTTGGCCAAGTGCATCATTGTGGACGTTCTGCCTCTTTTCCTATGCTTTCAATGCAATTCCAGTCTACCTCCTGAAATCGGTTTCCTGCAATTCTGCCCCGCTTTCAAGTCCTCTTGGCAGCCTTACTTCAGTATATTTTTGGACGATAGCTGTCATTTATAACTCTGCAGGTTTGTGAATTACAGTGCCCCTGAGCTCCTTTCTTCAACTCGTTTTCTTGTGAGCTGGCCGCAACACCGCAGGATGGCTTCAGGCCCTAATCTGGTTCCGGCACGGCACGCTGAGCCTTTGGTTATTTCCTCTTCCTGGTGGGAAATGAGAGTTAAATTTGCCCGTCCAGACACCTCCAGCTAGTCTCTCATTGGTTCTCGCTATTCCTGTTCATCTTCCGCAGAAATTGCAAACTGGGCCAAACAGGAGGTTAAAGGGACTGACTCTCCAAGTCGGGAGAGTGTTAGTAAAGCGTCTGGAATGTTGCACCCGAGTACCAGGGTACGAAAACTGAGACATATTTGAACACGTCTCCCGATCACATGGTTGATCATACTCTAGGTTCCACATGCATGTTTTAGCTGAAGGAAGAATACCTTAAACCTGGGTAGTTGAAACCCGTGGAATGGGTACCATGCAATATGACTTCAAAGGGTCTTCATTTGCTCACCGAACCTCTCCAATCCTATCACTGCTGCGTTTATGTCCCTGTACACATGCTTGATTCTCTTTCGGAGACATAGCAATCCATAGGTTTTAAGATACTTAAGAGTCAGGTACATTCTTAGGCGTTTAATATGCGGTGTTGAGTCCATTTCGTTGAGCAAGGAGTAGCTCTTGTCTATTCCATATTTGGCTTAAGGAACTTTATCTGTGCTCATTTCAATCTCTGGTTTTATGCAGCACCCCAACTCACCTTTACCCTTAAACAAGCATAAGTTGGTTTTCTAAATTTGAGACCCTGTTCTGTTCTGTAATTCAGTTCCTGTGTAGCCAAGTTTACATTCCGTGTATTACTGATATCTTATGATGTTTCTTTTTCTGTGTGACTTATTTCAGTTAGAATCATCGTACCTGAATCCACTCATTGTGCTGCTACGGGCCTGATGACATAGATTTCACTGCTGAGTGATACTGCATTGTACGTAAGTACCACAAGTTCTTTATCCATTTTTCACTTTCTGTGATATTGAACTTGTACGGTAAACGAGGTTCTTGTAAACAGAGGCGTCCCAAACATTGGGGTGGCTGTGTCTTTTTGATTTTAATTTCCCTAAGCTATAGGACCATAAGTGGAAGTGCCCTAGGCTCTGTTGCTTTGTTTTTTAGATGTTTCAGGAAACACCATACACTTCTCCCGAGTGTCTGTTGGCAGTTTACATCCCGCCCATCAGCATAACAAGGCTCCCAGTTCTCCATGGCCTGTCCTGCCTTTCTGGATTTTACACTTTTTTCAGATGGCCCTTTTGACCGGGGGGAAGTGAGACTTCATTGTAGTGCAGATTTCCTTTGCAAGCTTGCTTGGTTGGCCAAAAAGGGCGTATGCGTTTTTTCCTGAATATATTCAGGAAAAAACGCATACGCCCTTTTTGGCCAAGTGCATCATTGTGGACGTTCTGCCTCTTTTCCTATGCTTTCAATGCAATTCCAGTCTACCTCCTGAAATCGGTTTCCTGCAATTCTGCCCCGCTTTCAAGTCCTCTTGGCAGCCTTACTTCAGTATATTTTTGGACGATAGCTGTCATTTATAACTCTGCAGGTTTGTGAATTACAGTGCCCCTGAGCTCCTTTCTTCAACTCGTTTTCTTGTGAGCTGGCCGCAACACCGCAGGATGGCTTCAGGCCCTAATCTGGTTCCGGCACGGCACGCTGAGCCTTTGGTTATTTCCTCTTCCTGGTGGGAAATGAGAGTTAAATTTGCCCGTCCAGACACCTCCAGCTAGTCTCTCATTGGTTCTCGCTATTCCTGTTCATCTTCCGCAGAAATTGCAAACTGGGCCAAACAGGAGGTTAAAGGGACTGACTCTCCAAGTCGGGAGAGTGTTAGTAAAGCGTCTGGAATGTTGCACCCGAGTACCAGGGTACGAAAACTGAGACATATTTGAACACGTCTCCCGATCACATGGTTGATCATACTCTAGGTTCCACATGCATGTTTTAGCTGAAGGAAGAATACCTTAAACCTGGGTAGTTGAAACCCGTGGAATGGGTACCATGCAATATGACTTCAAAGGGTCTTCATTTGCTCACCGAACCTCTCCAATCCTATCACTGCTGCGTTTATGTCCCTGTACACATGCTTGATTCTCTTTCGGAGACATAGCAATCCATAGGTTTTAAGATACTTAAGAGTCAGGTACATTCTTAGGCGTTTAATATGCGGTGTTGAGTCCATTTCGTTGAGCAAGGAGTAGCTCTTGTCTATTCCATATTTGGCTTAAGGAACTTTATCTGTGCTCATTTCAATCTCTGGTTTTATGCAGCACCCCAACTCACCTTTACCCTTAAACAAGCATAAGTTGGTTTTCTAAATTTGAGACCCTGTTCTGTTCTGTAATTCAGTTCCTGTGTAGCCAAGTTTACATTCCGTGTATTACTGATATCTTATGATGTTTCTTTTTCTGTGTGACTTATTTCAGTTAGAATCATCGTACCTGAATCCACTCATTGTGCTGCTACGGGCCTGATGGCATAGATTTCACTGCTGAGTGATACTGCATTGTACGTAAGTACCACAAGTTCTTTATCCATTTTTCACTTTCTGTGATATTGAACTTGTACGGTAAACGAGGTTCTTGTAAACAGAGGCGTCCCAAACATTGGGGTGGCTGTGTCTTTTTGATTTTAATTTCCCTAAGCTATAGGACCATAAGTGGAAGTGCCCTAGGCTCTGTTGCTTTGCTTTTTAGATGTTTCAGGAAACACCATACACTTCTCCCGAGTGTCTGTTGGCAGTTTACATCCCGCCCATCAGCATAACAAGGCTCCCAGTTCTCCATGGCCTGTCCTGCCTTTCTGGATTTTACACTTTTTTCAGATGGCCCTTTTGACCAGGGGGAAGTGAGACTTCATTGTAGTGCAGATTTCCTTTGCAAGCTTGCTTGGTTGGCCAAAAAGGGCGTATGCGTTTTTTCCTGAATATATTCAGGAAAAAACGCATACGCCCTTTTTGGCCAAGTGCATCATTGTGGACGTTCTGCCTCTTTTCCTATGCTTTCAATGCAATTCCAGTCTACCTCCTGAAATCGGTTTCCTGCAATTCTGCCCCGCTTTCAAGTCCTCTTGGCAGCCTTACTTCAGTATATTTTTGGACGATAGTTGTCATTTATAACTCTGCAGGTTTGTGAATTACAGTGCCCCTGAGCTCCTTTCTTCAACTCGTTTTCTTGTGAGCTGGCCGCAACACCGCAGGATGGCTTCAAGCCCTAATCTGGTTCCGGCACGGCACGCTGAGCCTTTGGTTATTTCCTCTTCCTGGTGGGAAATGAGAGTTAAATTTGCCCGTCCAGACACCTCCAGCTAGTCTCTCATTGGTTCTCGCTATTCCTGTTCATCTTCCGCAGAAATTGCAAACTGGGCCAAACAGGAGGTTAAAGGGACTGACTCTCCAAGTCGGGAGAGTGTTAGTAAAGCGTCTGGAATGTTGCACCCGAGTACCAGGGTACGAAAACTGAGACATATTTGAACACGTCTCCCGATCACATGGTTGATCATACTCTAGGTTCCACATGCATGTTTTAGCTGAAGGAAGAATACCTTAAACCTGGGTAGTTGAAACCCGTGGAATGGGTACCATGCAATATGACTTCAAAGGGTCTTCATTTGCTCACCGAACCTCTCCAATCCTATCACTGCTGCGTTTATGTCCCTGTACACATGCTTGATTCTCTTTCGGAGACATAGCAATCCATACGTTTTAAGATACTTAAGAGTCAGGTACATTCTTAGGCGTTTAATATGCGGTGTTGAGTCCATTTCGTTGAGCAAGGAGTAGCTCTTGTCTATTCCACATTTGGCTTAAGGAACTTTATCTGTGCTCATTTCAATCTCTGGTTTTATGCAGCACCCCAACTCACCTTTACCCTTAAACAAGCATAAGTTGGTTTTCTAAATTTGAGACCCTGTTCTGTTCTGTAATTCAGTTCCTGTGTAGCCAAGTTTACATTCCGTGTATTACTGATATCTTATGATGTTTCTTTTTCTGTGTGACTTATTTCAGTTAGAATCATCGTACCTGAATCCACTCATTGTGCTGCTACGGGCCTGATGACATAGATTTCACTGCTGAGTGATACTGCATTGTACGTAAGTACCACAAGTTCTTTATCCATTTTTCACTTTCTGTGATATTGAACTTGTACGGTAAACGAGGTTCTTGTAAACAGAGGCGTCCCAAACATTGGGGTGGCTGTGTCTTTTTGATTTTAATTTCCCTAAGCTATAGGACCAGAAGTGGAAGTGGCCTAGGCTCTGTTGCTTTGTTTTTTAGATGTTTCAGGAAACACCATACACTTCTCCCGAGTGTCTGTTGGCAGTTTACATCCCGCCCATCAGCATAACAAGGCTCCCAGTTCTCCATGGCCTGTCCTGCCTTTCTGGATTTTACACTTTTTTCAGATGGCCCTTTTGACCGGGGGGAAGTGAGACTTCATTGTAGTGCAGATTTCCTTTGCAAGCTTGCTTGGTTGGCCAAAAAGGGCGTATGCGTTTTTTCCTGAATATATTCAGGAAAAAACGCATACGCCCTTTTTGGCCAAGTGCATCATTGTGGACGTTCTGCCTCTTTTCCTATGCTTTCAATGCAATTCCAGTCTACCTCCTGAAATCGGTTTCCTGCAATTCTGCCCCGCTTTCAAGTCCTCTTGGCAGCCTTACTTCAGTATATTTTTGGACGATAGCTGTCATTTATAACTCTGCAGGTTTGTGAATTACAGTGCCCCTGAGCTCCTTTCTTCAACTCGTTTTCTTGTGAGCTGGCCGCAACACCGCAGGATGGCTTCAGGCCCTAATCTGGTTCCGGCACGGCACGCTGAGCCTTTGGTTATTTCCTCTTCCTGGTGGGAAATGAGAGTTAAATTTGCCCGTCCAGACACCTCCAGCTAGTCTCTCATTGGTTCTCGCTATTCCTGTTCATCTTCCGCAGAAATTGCAAACTGGGCCAAACAGGAGGTTAAAGGGACTGACTCTCCAAGTCGGGAGAGTGTTAGTAAAGCGTCTGGAATGTTGCACCCGAGTACCAGGGTACGAAAACTGAGACATATTTGAACACGTCTCCCGATCACATGGTTGATCATACTCTAGGTTCCACATGCATGTTTTAGCTGAAGGAAGAATACCTTAAACCTGGGTAGTTGAAACCCGTGGAATGGGTACCATGCAATATGACTTCAAAGGGTCTTCATTTGCTCACCGAACCTCTCCAATCCTATCACTGCTGCGTTTATGTCCCTGTACACATGCTTGATTCTCTTTCGGAGACATAGCAATCCATAGGTTTTAAGATACTTAAGAGTCAGGTACATTCTTAGGCGTTTAATATGCGGTGTTGAGTCCATTTCGTTGAGCAAGGAGTAGCTCTTGTCTATTCCATATTTGGCTTAAGGAACTTTATCTGTGCTCATTTCAATCTCTGGTTTTATGCAGCACCCCAACTCACCTTTACCCTTAAACAAGCATAAGTTGGTTTTCTAAATTTGAGACCCTGTTCTGTTCTGTAATTCAGTTCCTGTGTAGCCAAGTTTACATTCCGTGTATTACTGATATCTTATGATGTTTCTTTTTCTGTGTGACTTATTTCAGTTAGAATCATCGTACCTGAATCCACTCATTGTGCTGCTACGGGCCTGATGACATAGATTTCACTGCTGAGTGATACTGCATTGTACGTAAGTACCACAAGTTCTTTATCCATTTTTCACTTTCTGTGATATTGAACTTGTACGGTAAACGAGGTTCTTGTAAACAGAGGCGTCCCAAACATTGGGGTGGCTGTGTCTTTTTGATTTTAATTTCCCTAAGCTATAGGACCATAAGTGGAAGTGGCCTAGGCTCTGTTGCTTTGTTTTTTAGATGTTTCAGGAAACACCATACACTTCTCCCGAGTGTCTGTTGGCAGTTTACATCCCGCCCATCAGCATAACAAGGCTCCCAGTTCTCCATGGCCTGTCCTGCCTTTCTGGATTTTACACTTTTTTCAGATGGCCCTTTTGACCGGGGGGAAGTGAGACTTCATTGTAGTGCAGATTTCCTTTGCAAGCTTGCTTGGTTGGCCAAAAAGGGCGTATGCGTTTTTTCCTGAATATATTCAGGAAAAAACGCATACGCCCTTTTTGGCCAAGTGCATCATTGTGGACGTTCTGCCTCTTTTCCTATGCTTTCAATGCAATTCCAGTCTACCTCCTGAAATCGGTTTCCTGCAATTCTGCCCCGCTTTCAAGTCCTCTTGGCAGCCTTACTTCAGTATATTTTTGGACGATAGTTGTCATTTATAACTCTGCAGGTTTGTGAATTACAGTGCCCCTGAGCTCCTTTCTTCAACTCGTTTTCTTGTGAGCTGGCCGCAACACCGCAGGATGGCTTCAGGCCCTAATCTGGTTCCGGCACGGCACGCTGAGCCTTTGGTTATTTCCTCTTCCTGGTGGGAAATGAGAGTTAAATTTGCCCGTCCAGACACCTCCAGCTAGTCTCTCATTGGTTCTCGCTATTCCTGTTCATCTTCCGCAGAAATTGCAAACTGGGCCAAACAGGAGGTTAAAGGGACTGACTCTCCAAGTCGGGAGAGTGTTAGTAAAGCGTCTGGAATGTTGCACCCGAGTACCAGGGTACGAAAACTGAGACATATTTGAACACGTCTCCCGATCACATGGTTGATCATACTCTAGGTTCCACATGCATGTTTTAGCTGAAGGAAGAATACCTTAAACCTGGGTAGTTGAAACCCGTGGAATGGGTACCATGCAATATGACTTCAAAGGGTCTTCATTTGCTCACCGAACCTCTCCAATCCTATCACTGCTGCGTTTATGTCCCTGTACACATGCTTGATTCTCTTTCGGAGACATAGCAATCCATACGTTTTAAGATACTTAAGAGTCAGGTACATTCTTAGGCGTTTAATATGCGGTGTTGAGTCCATTTCGTTGAGCAAGGAGTAGCTCTTGTCTATTCCACATTTGGCTTAAGGAACTTTATCTGTGCTCATTTCAATCTCTGGTTTTATGCAGCACCCCAACTCACCTTTACCCTTAAACAAGCATAAGTTGGTTTTCTAAATTTGAGACCCTGTTCTGTTCTGTAATTCAGTTCCTGTGTAGCCAAGTTTACATTCCGTGTATTACTGATATCTTATGATGTTTCTTTTTCTGTGTGACTTATTTCAGTTAGAATCATCGTACCTGAATCCACTCATTGTGCTGCTACGGGCCTGATGACATAGATTTCACTGCTGAGTGATACTGCATTGTACGTAAGTACCACAAGTTCTTTATCCATTTTTCACTTTCTGTGATATTGAACTTGTACGGTAAACGAGGTTCTTGTAAACAGAGGCGTCCCAAACATTGGGGTGGCTGTGTCTTTTTGATTTTAATTTCCCTAAGCTATAGGACCAGAAGTGGAAGTGGCCTAGGCTCTGTTGCTTTGTTTTTTAGATGTTTCAGGAAACACCATACACTTCTCCCGAGTGTCTGTTGGCAGTTTACATCCCGCCCATCAGCATAACAAGGCTCCCAGTTCTCCATGGCCTGTCCTGCCTTTCTGGATTTTACACTTTTTTCAGATGGCCCTTTTGACCGGGGGGAAGTGAGACTTCATTGTAGTGCAGATTTCCTTTGCAAGCTTGCTTGGTTGGCCAAAAAGGGCGTATGCGTTTTTTCCTGAATATATTCAGGAAAAAACGCATACGCCCTTTTTGGCCAAGTGCATCATTGTGGACGTTCTGCCTCTTTTCCTATGCTTTCAATGCAATTCCAGTCTACCTCCTGAAATCGGTTTCCTGCAATTCTGCCCCGCTTTCAAGTCCTCTTGGCAGCCTTACTTCAGTATATTTTTGGACGATAGCTGTCATTTATAACTCTGCAGGTTTGTGAATTACAGTGCCCCTGAGCTCCTTTCTTCAACTCGTTTTCTTGTGAGCTGGCCGCAACACCGCAGGATGGCTTCAGGCCCTAATCTGGTTCCGGCACGGCACGCTGAGCCTTTGGTTATTTCCTCTTCCTGGTGGGAAATGAGAGTTAAATTTGCCCGTCCAGACACCTCCAGCTAGTCTCTCATTGGTTCTCGCTATTCCTGTTCATCTTCCGCAGAAATTGCAAACTGGGCCAAACAGGAGGTTAAAGGGACTGACTCTCCAAGTCGGGAGAGTGTTAGTAAAGCGTCTGGAATGTTGCACCCGAGTACCAGGGTACGAAAACTGAGACATATTTGAACACGTCTCCCGATCACATGGTTGATCATACTCTAGGTTCCACATGCATGTTTTAGCTGAAGGAAGAATACCTTAAACCTGGGTAGTTGAAACCCGTGGAATGGGTACCATGCAATATGACTTCAAAGGGTCTTCATTTGCTCACCGAACCTCTCCAATCCTATCACTGCTGCGTTTATGTCCCTGTACACATGCTTGATTCTCTTTCGGAGACATAGCAATCCATAGGTTTTAAGATACTTAAGAGTCAGGTACATTCTTAGGCGTTTAATATGCGGTGTTGAGTCCATTTCGTTGAGCAAGGAGTAGCTCTTGTCTATTCCATATTTGGCTTAAGGAACTTTATCTGTGCTCATTTCAATCTCTGGTTTTATGCAGCACCCCAACTCACCTTTACCCTTAAACAAGCATAAGTTGGTTTTCTAAATTTGAGACCCTGTTCTGTTCTGTAATTCAGTTCCTGTGTAGCCAAGTTTACATTCCGTGTATTACTGATATCTTATGATGTTTCTTTTTCTGTGTGACTTATTTCAGTTAGAATCATCGTACCTGAATCCACTCATTGTGCTGCTACGGGCCTGATGACATAGATTTCACTGCTGAGTGATACTGCATTGTACGTAAGTACCACAAGTTCTTTATCCATTTTTCACTTTCTGTGATATTGAACTTGTACGGTAAACGAGGTTCTTGTAAACAGAGGCGTCCCAAACATTGGGGTGGCTGTGTCTTTTTGATTTTAATTTCCCTAAGCTATAGGACCATAAGTGGAAGTGGCCTAGGCTCTGTTGCTTTGTTTTTTAGATGTTTCAGGAAACACCATACACTTCTCCCGAGTGTCTGTTGGCAGTTTACATCCCGCCCATCAGCATAACAAGGCTCCCAGTTCTCCATGGCCTGTCCTGCCTTTCTGGATTTTACACTTTTTTCAGATGGCCCTTTTGACCGGGGGGAAGTGAGACTTCATTGTAGTGCAGATTTCCTTTGCAAGCTTGCTTGGTTGGCCAAAAAGGGCGTATGCGTTTTTTCCTGAATATATTCAGGAAAAAACGCATACGCCCTTTTTGGCCAAGTGCATCATTGTGGACGTTCTGCCTCTTTTCCTATGCTTTCAATGCAATTCCAGTCTACCTCCTGAAATCGGTTTCCTGCAATTCTGCCCCGCTTTCAAGTCCTCTTGGCAGCCTTACTTCAGTATATTTTTGGACGATAGTTGTCATTTATAACTCTGCAGGTTTGTGAATTACAGTGCCCCTGAGCTCCTTTCTTCAACTCGTTTTCTTGTGAGCTGGCCGCAACACCGCAGGATGGCTTCAGGCCCTAATCTGGTTCCGGCACGGCACGCTGAGCCTTTGGTTATTTCCTCTTCCTGGTGGGAAATGAGAGTTAAATTTGCCCGTCCAGACACCTCCAGCTAGTCTCTCATTGGTTCTCGCTATTCCTGTTCATCTTCCGCAGAAATTGCAAACTGGGCCAAACAGGAGGTTAAAGGGACTGACTCTCCAAGTCGGGAGAGTGTTAGTAAAGCGTCTGGAATGTTGCACCCGAGTACCAGGGTACGAAAACTGAGACATATTTGAACACGTCTCCCGATCACATGGTTGATCATACTCTAGGTTCCACATGCATGTTTTAGCTGAAGGAAGAATACCTTAAACCTGGGTAGTTGAAACCCGTGGAATGGGTACCATGCAATATGACTTCAAAGGGTCTTCATTTGCTCACCGAACCTCTCCAATCCTATCACTGCTGCGTTTATGTCCCTGTACACATGCTTGATTCTCTTTCGGAGACATAGCAATCCATACGTTTTAAGATACTTAAGAGTCAGGTACATTCTTAGGCGTTTAATATGCGGTGTTGAGTCCATTTCGTTGAGCAAGGAGTAGCTCTTGTCTATTCCACATTTGGCTTAAGGAACTTTATCTGTGCTCATTTCAATCTCTGGTTTTATGCAGCACCCCAACTCACCTTTACCCTTAAACAAGCATAAGTTGGTTTTCTAAATTTGAGACCCTGTTCTGTTCTGTAATTCAGTTCCTGTGTAGCCAAGTTTACATTCCGTGTATTACTGATATCTTATGATGTTTCTTTTTCTGTGTGACTTATTTCAGTTAGAATCATCGTACCTGAATCCACTCATTGTGCTGCTACGGGCCTGATGACATAGATTTCACTGCTGAGTGATACTGCATTGTACGTAAGTACCACAAGTTCTTTATCCATTTTTCACTTTCTGTGATATTGAACTTGTACGGTAAACGAGGTTCTTGTAAACAGAGGCGTCCCAAACATTGGGGTGGCTGTGTCTTTTTGATTTTAATTTCCCTAAGCTATAGGACCAGAAGTGGAAGTGGCCTAGGCTCTGTTGCTTTGTTTTTTAGATGTTTCAGGAAACACCATACACTTCTCCCGAGTGTCTGTTGGCAGTTTACATCCCGCCCATCAGCATAACAAGGCTCCCAGTTCTCCATGGCCTGTCCTGCCTTTCTGGATTTTACACTTTTTTCAGATGGCCCTTTTGACCGGGGGGAAGTGAGACTTCATTGTAGTGCAGATTTCCTTTGCAAGCTTGCTTGGTTGGCCAAAAAGGGCGTATGCGTTTTTTCCTGAATATATTCAGGAAAAAACGCATACGCCCTTTTTGGCCAAGTGCATCATTGTGGACGTTCTGCCTCTTTTCCTATGCTTTCAATGCAATTCCAGTCTACCTCCTGAAATCGGTTTCCTGCAATTCTGCCCCGCTTTCAAGTCCTCTTGGCAGCCTTACTTCAGTATATTTTTGGACGATAGCTGTCATTTATAACTCTGCAGGTTTGTGAATTACAGTGCCCCTGAGCTCCTTTCTTCAACTCGTTTTCTTGTGAGCTGGCCGCAACACCGCAGGATGGCTTCAGGCCCTAATCTGGTTCCGGCACGGCACGCTGAGCCTTTGGTTATTTCCTCTTCCTGGTGGGAAATGAGAGTTAAATTTGCCCGTCCAGACACCTCCAGCTAGTCTCTCATTGGTTCTCGCTATTCCTGTTCATCTTCCGCAGAAATTGCAAACTGGGCCAAACAGGAGGTTAAAGGGACTGACTCTCCAAGTCGGGAGAGTGTTAGTAAAGCGTCTGGAATGTTGCACCCGAGTACCAGGGTACGAAAACTGAGACATATTTGAACACGTCTCCCGATCACATGGTTGATCATACTCTAGGTTCCACATGCATGTTTTAGCTGAAGGAAGAATACCTTAAACCTGGGTAGTTGAAACCCGTGGAATGGGTACCATGCAATATGACTTCAAAGGGTCTTCATTTGCTCACCGAACCTCTCCAATCCTATCACTGCTGCGTTTATGTCCCTGTACACATGCTTGATTCTCTTTCGGAGACATAGCAATCCATAGGTTTTAAGATACTTAAGAGTCAGGTACATTCTTAGGCGTTTAATATGCGGTGTTGAGTCCATTTCGTTGAGCAAGGAGTAGCTCTTGTCTATTCCATATTTGGCTTAAGGAACTTTATCTGTGCTCATTTCAATCTCTGGTTTTATGCAGCACCCCAACTCACCTTTACCCTTAAACAAGCATAAGTTGGTTTTCTAAATTTGAGACCCTGTTCTGTTCTGTAATTCAGTTCCTGTGTAGCCAAGTTTACATTCCGTGTATTACTGATATCTTATGATGTTTCTTTTTCTGTGTGACTTATTTCAGTTAGAATCATCGTACCTGAATCCACTCATTGTGCTGCTACGGGCCTGATGACATAGATTTCACTGCTGAGTGATACTGCATTGTACGTAAGTACCACAAGTTCTTTATCCATTTTTCACTTTCTGTGATATTGAACTTGTACGGTAAACGAGGTTCTTGTAAACAGAGGCGTCCCAAACATTGGGGTGGCTGTGTCTTTTTGATTTTAATTTCCCTAAGCTATAGGACCAGAAGTGGAAGTGGCCTAGGCTCTGTTGCTTTGTTTTTTAGATGTTTCAGGAAACACCATACACTTCTCCCGAGTGTCTGTTGGCAGTTTACATCCCGCCCATCAGCATAACAAGGCTCCCAGTTCTCCATGGCCTGTCCTGCCTTTCTGGATTTTACACTTTTTTCAGATGGCCCTTTTGACCGGGGGGAAGTGAGACTTCATTGTAGTGCAGATTTCCTTTGCAAGCTTGCTTGGTTGGCCAAAAAGGGCGTATGCGTTTTTTCCTGAATATATTCAGGAAAAAACGCATATGCCCTTTTTGGCCAAGTGCATCATTGTGGACGTTCTGCCTCTTTTCCTATGCTTTCAATGCAATTCCAGTCTACCTCCTGAAATCGGTTTCCTGCAATTCTGCCCCGCTTTCAAGTCCTCTTGGCAGCCTTACTTCAGTATATTTTTGGACGATAGTTGTCATTTATAACTCTGCAGGTTTGTGAATTACAGTGCCCCTGAGCTCCTTTCTTCAACTCGTTTTCTTGTGAGCTGGCCGCAACACCGCAGGATGGCTTCAGGCCCTAATCTGGTTCCGGCACGGCACGCTGAGCCTTTGGTTATTTCCTCTTCCTGGTGGGAAATGAGAGTTAAATTTGCCCGTCCAGACACCTCCAGCTAGTCTCTCATTGGTTCTCGCTATTCCTGTTCATCTTCCGCAGAAATTGCAAACTGGGCCAAACAGGAGGTTAAAGGGACTGACTCTCCAAGTCGGGAGAGTGTTAGTAAAGCGTCTGGAATGTTGCACCCGAGTACCAGGGTACGAAAACTGAGACATATTTGAACACGTCTCCCGATCACATGGTTGATCATACTCTAGGTTCCACATGCATGTTTTAGCTGAAGGAAGAATACCTTAAACCTGGGTAGTTGAAACCCGTGGAATGGGTACCATGCAATATGACTTCAAAGGGTCTTCATTTGCTCACCGAACCTCTCCAATCCTATCACTGCTGCGTTTATGTCCCTGTACACATGCTTGATTCTCTTTCGGAGACATAGCAATCCATAGGTTTTAAGATACTTAAGAGTCAGGTACATTCTTAGGCGTTTAATATGCGGTGTTGAGTCCATTTCGTTGAGCAAGGAGTAGCTCTTGTCTATTCCATATTTGGCTTAAGGAACTTTATCTGTGCTCATTTCAATCTCTGGTTTTATGCAGCACCCCAACTCACCTTTACCCTTAAACAAGCATAAGTTGGTTTTCTAAATTTGAGACCCTGTTCTGTTCTGTAATTCAGTTCCTGTGTAGCCAAGTTTACATTCCGTGTATTACTGATATCTTATGATGTTTCTTTTTCTGTGTGACTTATTTCAGTTAGAATCATCGTACCTGAATCCACTCATTGTGCTGCTACGGGCCTGATGGCATAGATTTCACTGCTGAGTGATACTGCATTGTACGTAAGTACCACAAGTTCTTTATCCATTTTTCACTTTCTGTGATATTGAACTTGTACGGTAAACGAGGTTCTTGTAAACAGAGGCGTCCCAAACATTGGGGTGGCTGTGTCTTTTTGATTTTAATTTCCCTAAGCTATAGGACCATAAGTGGAAGTGCCCTAGGCTCTGTTGCTTTGTTTTTTAGATGTTTCAGGAAACACCATACACTTCTCCCGAGTGTCTGTTGGCAGTTTACATCCCGCCCATCAGCATAACAAGGCTCCCAGTTCTCCATGGCCTGTCCTGCCTTTCTGGATTTTACACTTTTTTCAGATGGCCCTTTTGACCGGGGGGAAGTGAGACTTCATTGTAGTGCAGATTTCCTTTGCAAGCTTGCTTGGTTGGCCAAAAAGGGCGTATGCGTTTTTTCCTGAATATATTCAGGAAAAAACGCATACGCCCTTTTTGGCCAAGTGCATCATTGTGGACGTTCTGCCTCTTTTCCTATGCTTTCAATGCAATTCTAGTCTACCTCCTGAAATCGGTTTCCTGCAATTCTGCCCCGCTTTCAAGTCCTCTTGGCAGCCTTACTTCAGTATATTTTTGGACGATAGTTGTCATTTATAACTCTGCAGGTTTGTGAATTACAGTGCCCCTGAGCTCCTTTCTTCAACTCGTTTTCTTGTGAGCTGGCCGCAACACCGCAGGATGGCTTCAGGCCCTAATCTGGTTCCGGCACGGCACGCTGAGCCTTTGGTTATTTCCTCTTCCTGGTGGGAAATGAGAGTTAAATTTGCCCGTCCAGACACCTCCAGCTAGTCTCTCATTGGTTCTCGCTATTCCTGTTCATCTTCCGCAGAAATTGCAAACTGGGCCAAACAGGAGGTTAAAGGGACTGACTCTCCAAGTCGGGAGAGTGTTAGTAAAGCGTCTGGAATGTTGCACCCGAGTACCAGGGTACGAAAACTGAGACATATTTGAACACGTCTCCCGATCACATGGTTGATCATACTCTAGGTTCCACATGCATGTTTTAGCTGAAGGAAGAATACCTTAAACCTGGGTAGTTGAAACCCGTGGAATGGGTACCATGCAATATGACTTCAAAGGGTCTTCATTTGCTCACCGAACCTCTCCAATCCTATCACTGCTGCGTTTATGTCCCTGTACACATGCTTGATTCTCTTTCGGAGACATAGCAATCCATAGGTTTTAAGATACTTAAGAGTCAGGTACATTCTTAGGCGTTTAATATGCGGTGTTGAGTCCATTTCGTTGAGCAAGGAGTAGCTCTTGTCTATTCCATATTTGGCTTAAGGAACTTTATCTGTGCTCATTTCAATCTCTGGTTTTATGCAGCACCCCAACTCACCTTTACCCTTAAACAAGCATAAGTTGGTTTTCTAAATTTGAGACCCTGTTCTGTTCTGTAATTCAGTTCCTGTGTAGCCAAGTTTACATTCCGTGTATTACTGATATCTTATGATGTTTCTTTTTCTGTGTGACTTATTTCAGTTAGAATCATCGTACCTGAATCCACTCATTGTGCTGCTACGGGCCTGATGACATAGATTTCACTGCTGAGTGATACTGCATTGTACGTAAGTACCACAAGTTCTTTATCCATTTTTCACTTTCTGTGATATTGAACTTGTACGGTAAACGAGGTTCTTGTAAACAGAGGCGTCCCAAACATTGGGGTGGCTGTGTCTTTTTGATTTTAATTTCCCTAAGCTATAGGACCAGAAGTGGAAGTGGCCTAGGCTCTGTTGCTTTGTTTTTTAGATGTTTCAGGAAACACCATACACTTCTCCCGAGTGTCTGTTGGCAGTTTACATCCCGCCCATCAGCATAACAAGGCTCCCAGTTCTCCATGGCCTGTCCTGCCTTTCTGGATTTTACACTTTTTTCAGATGGCCCTTTTGACCGGGGGGAAGTGAGACTTCATTGTAGTGCAGATTTCCTTTGCAAGCTTGCTTGGTTGGCCAAAAAGGGCGTATGCGTTTTTTCCTGAATATATTCAGGAAAAAACGCATACGCCCTTTTTGGCCAAGTGCATCATTGTGGACGTTCTGCCTCTTTTCCTATGCTTTCAATGCAATTCCAGTCTACCTCCTGAAATCGGTTTCCTGCAATTCTGCCCCGCTTTCAAGTCCTCTTGGCAGCCTTACTTCAGTATATTTTTGGACGATAGCTGTCATTTATAACTCTGCAGGTTTGTGAATTACAGTGCCCCTGAGCTCCTTTCTTCAACTCGTTTTCTTGTGAGCTGGCCGCAACACCGCAGGATGGCTTCAGGCCCTAATCTGGTTCCGGCACGGCACGCTGAGCCTTTGGTTATTTCCTCTTCCTGGTGGGAAATGAGAGTTAAATTTGCCCGTCCAGACACCTCCAGCTAGTCTCTCATTGGTTCTCGCTATTCCTGTTCATCTTCCGCAGAAATTGCAAACTGGGCCAAACAGGAGGTTAAAGGGACTGACTCTCCAAGTCGGGAGAGTGTTAGTAAAGCGTCTGGAATGTTGCACCCGAGTACCAGGGTACGAAAACTGAGACATATTTGAACACGTCTCCCGATCACATGGTTGATCATACTCTAGGTTCCACATGCATGTTTTAGCTGAAGGAAGAATACCTTAAACCTGGGTAGTTGAAACCCGTGGAATGGGTACCATGCAATATGACTTCAAAGGGTCTTCATTTGCTCACCGAACCTCTCCAATCCTATCACTGCTGCGTTTATGTCCCTGTACACATGCTTGATTCTCTTTCGGAGACATAGCAATCCATAGGTTTTAAGATACTTAAGAGTCAGGTACATTCTTAGGCGTTTAATATGCGGTGTTGAGTCCATTTCGTTGAGCAAGGAGTAGCTCTTGTCTATTCCATATTTGGCTTAAGGAACTTTATCTGTGCTCATTTCAATCTCTGGTTTTATGCAGCACCCCAACTCACCTTTACCCTTAAACAAGCATAAGTTGGTTTTCTAAATTTGAGACCCTGTTCTGTTCTGTAATTCAGTTCCTGTGTAGCCAAGTTTACATTCCGTGTATTACTGATATCTTATGATGTTTCTTTTTCTGTGTGACTTATTTCAGTTAGAATCATCGTACCTGAATCCACTCATTGTGCTGCTACGGGCCTGATGACATAGATTTCACTGCTGAGTGATACTGCATTGTACGTAAGTACCACAAGTTCTTTATCCATTTTTCACTTTCTGTGATATTGAACTTGTACGGTAAACGAGGTTCTTGTAAACAGAGGCGTCCCAAACATTGGGGTGGCTGTGTCTTTTTGATTTTAATTTCCCTAAGCTATAGGACCATAAGTGGAAGTGGCCTAGGCTCTGTTGCTTTGTTTTTTAGATGTTTCAGGAAACACCATACACTTCTCCCGAGTGTCTGTTGGCAGTTTACATCCCGCCCATCAGCATAACAAGGCTCCCAGTTCTCCATGGCCTGTCCTGCCTTTCTGGATTTTACACTTTTTTCAGATGGCCCTTTTGACCGGGGGGAAGTGAGACTTCATTGTAGTGCAGATTTCCTTTGCAAGCTTGCTTGGTTGGCCAAAAAGGGCGTATGCGTTTTTTCCTGAATATATTCAGGAAAAAACGCATATGCCCTTTTTGGCCAAGTGCATCATTGTGGACGTTCTGCCTCTTTTCCTATGCTTTCAATGCAATTCCAGTCTACCTCCTGAAATCGGTTTCCTGCAATTCTGCCCCGCTTTCAAGTCCTCTTGGCAGCCTTACTTCAGTATATTTTTGGACGATAGTTGTCATTTATAACTCTGCAGGTTTGTGAATTACAGTGCCCCTGAGCTCCTTTCTTCAACTCGTTTTCTTGTGAGCTGGCCGCAACACCGCAGGATGGCTTCAGGCCCTAATCTGGTTCCGGCACGGCACGCTGAGCCTTTGGTTATTTCCTCTTCCTGGTGGGAAATGAGAGTTAAATTTGCCCGTCCAGACACCTCCAGCTAGTCTCTCATTGGTTCTCGCTATTCCTGTTCATCTTCCGCAGAAATTGCAAACTGGGCCAAACAGGAGGTTAAAGGGACTGACTCTCCAAGTCGGGAGAGTGTTAGTAAAGCGTCTGGAATGTTGCACCCGAGTACCAGGGTACGAAAACTGAGACATATTTGAACACGTCTCCCGATCACATGGTTGATCATACTCTAGGTTCCACATGCATGTTTTAGCTGAAGGAAGAATACCTTAAACCTGGGTAGTTGAAACCCGTGGAATGGGTACCATGCAATATGACTTCAAAGGGTCTTCATTTGCTCACCGAACCTCTCCAATCCTATCACTGCTGCGTTTATGTCCCTGTACACATGCTTGATTCTCTTTCGGAGACATAGCAATCCATAGGTTTTAAGATACTTAAGAGTCAGGTACATTCTTAGGCGTTTAATATGCGGTGTTGAGTCCATTTCGTTGAGCAAGGAGTAGCTCTTGTCTATTCCATATTTGGCTTAAGGAACTTTATCTGTGCTCATTTCAATCTCTGGTTTTATGCAGCACCCCAACTCACCTTTACCCTTAAACAAGCATAAGTTGGTTTTCTAAATTTGAGACCCTGTTCTGTTCTGTAATTCAGTTCCTGTGTAGCCAAGTTTACATTCCGTGTATTACTGATATCTTATGATGTTTCTTTTTCTGTGTGACTTATTTCAGTTAGAATCATCGTACCTGAATCCACTCATTGTGCTGCTACGGGCCTGATGGCATAGATTTCACTGCTGAGTGATACTGCATTGTACGTAAGTACCACAAGTTCTTTATCCATTTTTCACTTTCTGTGATATTGAACTTGTACGGTAAACGAGGTTCTTGTAAACAGAGGCGTCCCAAACATTGGGGTGGCTGTGTCTTTTTGATTTTAATTTCCCTAAGCTATAGGACCATAAGTGGAAGTGCCCTAGGCTCTGTTGCTTTGTTTTTTAGATGTTTCAGGAAACACCATACACTTCTCCCGAGTGTCTGTTGGCAGTTTACATCCCGCCCATCAGCATAACAAGGCTCCCAGTTCTCCATGGCCTGTCCTGCCTTTCTGGATTTTACACTTTTTTCAGATGGCCCTTTTGACCGGGGGGAAGTGAGACTTCATTGTAGTGCAGATTTCCTTTGCAAGCTTGCTTGGTTGGCCAAAAAGGGCGTATGCGTTTTTTCCTGAATATATTCAGGAAAAAACGCATACGCCCTTTTTGGCCAAGTGCATCATTGTGGACGTTCTGCCTCTTTTCCTATGCTTTCAATGCAATTCTAGTCTACCTCCTGAAATCGGTTTCCTGCAATTCTGCCCCGCTTTCAAGTCCTCTTGGCAGCCTTACTTCAGTATATTTTTGGACGATAGTTGTCATTTATAACTCTGCAGGTTTGTGAATTACAGTGCCCCTGAGCTCCTTTCTTCAACTCGTTTTCTTGTGAGCTGGCCGCAACACCGCAGGATGGCTTCAGGCCCTAATCTGGTTCCGGCACGGCACGCTGAGCCTTTGGTTATTTCCTCTTCCTGGTGGGAAATGAGAGTTAAATTTGCCCGTCCAGACACCTCCAGCTAGTCTCTCATTGGTTCTCGCTATTCCTGTTCATCTTCCGCAGAAATTGCAAACTGGGCCGAACAGGAGGTTAAAGGGACTGACTCTCCAAGTCGGGAGAGTGTTAGTAAAGCGTCTGGAATGTTGCACCCGAGTACCAGGGTACGAAAACTGAGACATATTTGAACACGTCTCCCGATCACATGGTTGATCATACTCTAGGTTCCACATGCATGTTTTAGCTGAAGGAAGAATACCTTAAACCTGGGTAGTTGAAACCCGTGGAATGGGTACCATGCAATATGACTTCAAAGGGTCTTCATTTGCTCACCGAACCTCTCCAATCCTATCACTGCTGCGTTTATGTCCCTGTACACATGCTTGATTCTCTTTCGGAGACATAGCAATCCATAGGTTTTAAGATACTTAAGAGTCAGGTACATTCTTAGGCGTTTAATATGCGGTGTTGAGTCCATTTCGTTGAGCAAGGAGTAGCTCTTGTCTATTCCATATTTGGCTTAAGGAACTTTATCTGTGCTCATTTCAATCTCTGGTTTTATGCAGCACCCCAACTCACCTTTACCCTTAAACAAGCATAAGTTGGTTTTCTAAATTTGAGACCCTGTTCTGTTCTGTAATTCAGTTCCTGTGTAGCCAAGTTTACATTCCGTGTATTACTGATATCTTATGATGTTTCTTTTTCTGTGTGACTTATTTCAGTTAGAATCATCGTACCTGAATCCACTCATTGTGCTGCTACGGGCCTGATGACATAGATTTCACTGCTGAGTGATACTGCATTGTACGTAAGTACCACAAGTTCTTTATCCATTTTTCACTTTCTGTGATATTGAACTTGTACGGTAAACGAGGTTCTTGTAAACAGAGGCGTCCCAAACATTGGGGTGGCTGTGTCTTTTTGATTTTAATTTCCCTAAGCTATAGGACCATAAGTGGAAGTGGCCTAGGCTCTGTTGCTTTGTTTTTTAGATGTTTCAGGAAACACCATACACTTCTCCCGAGTGTCTGTTGGCAGTTTACATCCCGCCCATCAGCATAACAAGGCTCCCAGTTCTCCATGGCCTGTCCTGCCTTTCTGGATTTTACACTTTTTTCAGATGGCCCTTTTGACCGGGGGGAAGTGAGACTTCATTGTAGTGCAGATTTCCTTTGCAAGCTTGCTTGGTTGGCCAAAAAGGGCGTATGCGTTTTTTCCTGAATATATTCAGGAAAAAACGCATACGCCCTTTTTGGCCAAGTGCATCATTGTGGACGTTCTGCCTCTTTTCCTATGCTTTCAATGCAATTCCAGTCTACCTCCTGAAATCGGTTTCCTGCAATTCTGCCCCGCTTTCAAGTCCTCTTGGCAGCCTTACTTCAGTATATTTTTGGACGATAGTTGTCATTTATAACTCTGCAGGTTTGTGAATTACAGTGCCCCTGAGCTCCTTTCTTCAACTCGTTTTCTTGTGAGCTGGCCGCAACACCGCAGGATGGCTTCAGGCCCTAATCTGGTTCCGGCACGGCACGCTGAGCCTTTGGTTATTTCCTCTTCCTGGTGGGAAATGAGAGTTAAATTTGCCCGTCCAGACACCTCCAGCTAGTCTCTCATTGGTTCTCGCTATTCCTGTTCATCTTCCGCAGAAATTGCAAACTGGGCCAAACAGGAGGTTAAAGGGACTGACTCTCCAAGTCGGGAGAGTGTTAGTAAAGCGTCTGGAATGTTGCACCCGAGTACCAGGGTACGAAAACTGAGACATATTTGAACACGTCTCCCGATCACATGGTTGATCATACTCTAGGTTCCACATGCATGTTTTAGCTGAAGGAAGAATACCTTAAACCTGGGTAGTTGAAACCCGTGGAATGGGTACCATGCAATATGACTTCAAAGGGTCTTCATTTGCTCACCGAACCTCTCCAATCCTATCACTGCTGCGTTTATGTCCCTGTACACATGCTTGATTCTCTTTCGGAGACATAGCAATCCATACGTTTTAAGATACTTAAGAGTCAGGTACATTCTTAGGCGTTTAATATGCGGTGTTGAGTCCATTTCGTTGAGCAAGGAGTAGCTCTTGTCTATTCCACATTTGGCTTAAGGAACTTTATCTGTGCTCATTTCAATCTCTGGTTTTATGCAGCACCCCAACTCACCTTTACCCTTAAACAAGCATAAGTTGGTTTTCTAAATTTGAGACCCTGTTCTGTTCTGTAATTCAGTTCCTGTGTAGCCAAGTTTACATTCCGTGTATTACTGATATCTTATGATGTTTCTTTTTCTGTGTGACTTATTTCAGTTAGAATCATCGTACCTGAATCCACTCATTGTGCTGCTACGGGCCTGATGACATAGATTTCACTGCTGAGTGATACTGCATTGTACGTAAGTACCACAAGTTCTTTATCCATTTTTCACTTTCTGTGATATTGAACTTGTACGGTAAACGAGGTTCTTGTAAACAGAGGCGTCCCAAACATTGGGGTGGCTGTGTCTTTTTGATTTTAATTTCCCTAAGCTATAGGACCAGAAGTGGAAGTGGCCTAGGCTCTGTTGCTTTGTTTTTTAGATGTTTCAGGAAACACCATACACTTCTCCCGAGTGTCTGTTGGCAGTTTACATCCCGCCCATCAGCATAACAAGGCTCCCAGTTCTCCATGGCCTGTCCTGCCTTTCTGGATTTTACACTTTTTTCAGATGGCCCTTTTGACCGGGGGGAAGTGAGACTTCATTGTAGTGCAGATTTCCTTTGCAAGCTTGCTTGGTTGGCCAAAAAGGGCGTATGCGTTTTTTCCTGAATATATTCAGGAAAAAACGCATACGCCCTTTTTGGCCAAGTGCATCATTGTGGACGTTCTGCCTCTTTTCCTATGCTTTCAATGCAATTCCAGTCTACCTCCTGAAATCGGTTTCCTGCAATTCTGCCCCGCTTTCAAGTCCTCTTGGCAGCCTTACTTCAGTATATTTTTGGACGATAGCTGTCATTTATAACTCTGCAGGTTTGTGAATTACAGTGCCCCTGAGCTCCTTTCTTCAACTCGTTTTCTTGTGAGCTGGCCGCAACACCGCAGGATGGCTTCAGGCCCTAATCTGGTTCCGGCACGGCACGCTGAGCCTTTGGTTATTTCCTCTTCCTGGTGGGAAATGAGAGTTAAATTTGCCCGTCCAGACACCTCCAGCTAGTCTCTCATTGGTTCTCGCTATTCCTGTTCATCTTCCGCAGAAATTGCAAACTGGGCCAAACAGGAGGTTAAAGGGACTGACTCTCCAAGTCGGGAGAGTGTTAGTAAAGCGTCTGGAATGTTGCACCCGAGTACCAGGGTACGAAAACTGAGACATATTTGAACACGTCTCCCGATCACATGGTTGATCATACTCTAGGTTCCACATGCATGTTTTAGCTGAAGGAAGAATACCTTAAACCTGGGTAGTTGAAACCCGTGGAATGGGTACCATGCAATATGACTTCAAAGGGTCTTCATTTGCTCACCGAACCTCTCCAATCCTATCACTGCTGCGTTTATGTCCCTGTACACATGCTTGATTCTCTTTCGGAGACATAGCAATCCATAGGTTTTAAGATACTTAAGAGTCAGGTACATTCTTAGGCGTTTAATATGCGGTGTTGAGTCCATTTGGTTGAGCAAGGAGTAGCTCTTGTCTATTCCATATTTGGCTTAAGGAACTTTATCTGTGCTCATTTCAATCTCTGGTTTTATGCAGCACCCCAACTCACCTTTACCCTTAAACAAGCATAAGTTGGTTTTCTAAATTTGAGACCCTGTTCTGTTCTGTAATTCAGTTCCTGTGTAGCCAAGTTTACATTCCGTGTATTACTGATATCTTATGATGTTTCTTTTTCTGTGTGACTTATTTCAGTTAGAATCATCGTACCTGAATCCACTCATTGTGCTGCTACGGGCCTGATGACATAGATTTCACTGCTGAGTGATACTGCATTGTACGTAAGTACCACAAGTTCTTTATCCATTTTTCACTTTCTGTGATATTGAACTTGTATGGTAAACGAGGTTCTTGTAAACAGAGGCGTCCCAAACATTGGGGTGGCTGTGTCTTTTTGATTTTAATTTCCCTAAGCTATAGGACCATAAGTGGAAGTGGCCTAGGCTCTGTTGCTTTGTTTTTTAGATGTTTCAGGAAACACCATACACTTCTCCCGAGTGTCTGTTGGCAGTTTACATCCCGCCCATCAGCATAACAAGGCTCCCAGTTCTCCATGGCCTGTCCTGCCTTTCTGGATTTTACACTTTTTTCAGATGGCCCTTTTGACCGGGGGGAAGTGAGACTTCATTGTAGTGCAGATTTCCTTTGCAAGCTTGCTTGGTTGGCCAAAAAGGGCGTATGCGTTTTTTCCTGAATATATTCAGGAAAAAACGCATACGCCCTTTTTGGCCAAGTGCATCATTGTGGACGTTCTGCCTCTTTTCCTATGCTTTCAATGCAATTCCAGTCTACCTCCTGAAATCGGTTTCCTGCAATTCAGCCCCGCTTTCAAGTCCTCTTGGCAGCCTTACTTCAGTATATTTTTGGACGATAGTTGTCATTTATAACTCTGCAGGTTTGTGAATTACAGTGCCCCTGAGCTCCTTTCTTCAACTCGTTTTCTTGTGAGCTGGCCGCAACACCGCAGGATGGCTTCAGGCCCTAATCTGGTTCCGGCACGGCACGCTGAGCCTTTGGTTATTTCCTCTTCCTGGTGGGAAATGAGAGTTAAATTTGCCCGTCCAGACACCTCCAGCTAGTCTCTCATTGGTTCTCGCTATTCCTGTTCATCTTCCGCAGAAATTGCAAACTGGGCCAAACAGGAGGTTAAAGGGACTGACTCTCCAAGTCGGGAGAGTGTTAGTAAAGCGTCTGGAATGTTGCACCCGAGTACCAGGGTACGAAAACTGAGACATATTTGAACACGTCTCCCGATCACATGGTTGATCATACTCTAGGTTCCACATGCATGTTTTAGCTGAAGGAAGAATACCTTAAACCTGGGTAGTTGAAACCCGTGGAATGGGTACCATGCAATATGACTTCAAAGGGTCTTCATTTGCTCACCGAACCTCTCCAATCCTATCACTGCTGCGTTTATGTCCCTGTACACATGCTTGATTCTCTTTCGGAGACATAGCAATCCATAGGTTTTAAGATACTTAAGAGTCAGGTACATTCTTAGGCGTTTAATATGCGGTGTTGAGTCCATTTCGTTGAGCAAGGAGTAGCTCTTGTCTATTCCATATTTGGCTTAAGGAACTTTATCTGTGCTCATTTCAATCTGTGGTTTTATGCAGCACCCCAACTCACCTTTACCCTTAAACAAGCATAAGTTGGTTTTCTAAATTTGAGACCCTGTTCTGTTCTGTAATTCAGTTCCTGTGTAGCCAAGTTTACATTCCGTGTATTACTGATATCTTATGATGTTTCTTTTTCTGTGTGACTTATTTCAGTTAGAATCATCGTACCTGAATCCACTCATTGTGCTGCTACGGGCCTGATGACATAGATTTCACTGCTGAGTGATACTGCATTGTACGTAAGTACCACAAGTTCTTTATCCATTTTTCACTTTCTGTGATATTGAACTTGTACGGTAAACGAGGTTCTTGTAAACAGAGGCGTCCCAAACATTGGGGTGGCTGTGTCTTTTTGATTTTAATTTCCCTAAGCTATAGGACCATAAGTGGAAGTGCCCTAGGCTCTGTTGCTTTGTTTTTTAGATGTTTCAGGAAACACCATACACTTCTCCCGAGTGTCTGTTGGCAGTTTACATCCCGCCCATCAGCATAACAAGGCTCCCAGTTCTCCATGGCCTGTCCTGCCTTTCTGGATTTTACACTTTTTTCAGATGGCCCTTTTGACCGGCGGGAAGTGAGACTTCATTGTAGTGCAGATTTCCTTTGCAAGCTTGCTTGGTTGGCCAAAAAGGGCGTATGCGTTTTTTCCTGAATATATTCAGGAAAAAACGCATACGCCCTTTTTGGCCAAGTGCATCATTGTGGACGTTCTGCCTCTTTTCCTATGCTTTCAATGCAATTCCAGTCTACCTCCTGAAATCGGTTTCCTGCAATTCTGCCCCGCTTTCAAGTCCTCTTGGCAGCCTTACTTCAGTATATTTTTGGACGATAGCTGTCATTTATAACTCTGCAGGTTTGTGAATTACAGTGCCCCTGAGCTCCTTTCTTCAACTCGTTTTCTTGTGAGCTGGCCGCAACACCGCAGGATGGCTTCAGGCCCTAATCTGGTTCCGGCACGGCACGCTGAGCCTTTGGTTATTTCCTCTTCCTGGTGGGAAATGAGAGTTAAATTTGCCCGTCCAGACACCTCCAGCTAGTCTCTCATTGGTTCTCGCTATTCCTGTTCATCTTCCGCAGAAATTGCAAACTGGGCCAAACAGGAGGTTAAAGGGACTGACTCTCCAAGTCGGGAGAGTGTTAGTAAAGCGTCTGGAATGTTGCACCCGAGTACCAGGGTACGAAAACTGAGACATATTTGAACACGTCTCCCGATCACATGGTTGATCATACTCTAGGTTCCACATGCATGTTTTAGCTGAAGGAAGAATACCTTAAACCTGGGTAGTTGAAACCCGTGGAATGGGTACCATGCAATATGACTTCAAAGGGTCTTCATTTGCTCACCGAACCTCTCCAATCCTATCACTGCTGCGTTTATGTCCCTGTACACATGCTTGATTCTCTTTCGGAGACATAGCAATCCATAGGTTTTAAGATACTTAAGAGTCAGGTACATTCTTAGGCGTTTAATATGCGGTGTTGAGTCCATTTCGTTGAGCAAGGAGTAGCTCTTGTCTATTCCATACTTGGCTTAAGGAACTTTATCTGTGCTCATTTCAATCTCTGGTTTTATGCAGCACCCCAACTCACCTTTACCCTTAAACAAGCATAAGTTGGTTTTCTAAATTTGAGACCCTGTTCTGTTCTGTAATTCAGTTCCTGTGTAGCCAAGTTTACATTCCGTGTATTACTGATATCTTATGATGTTTCTTTTTCTGTGTGACTTATTTCAGTTAGAATCATCGTACCTGAATCCACTCATTGTGCTGCTACGGGCCTGATGACATAGATTTCACTGCTGAGTGATACTGCATTGTACGTAAGTACCACAAGTTCTTTATCCATTTTTCACTTTCTGTGATATTGAACTTGTACGGTAAACGAGGTTCTTGTAAACAGAGGCGTCCCAAACATTGGGGTGGCTGTGTCTTTTTGATTTTAATTTCCCTAAGCTATAGGACCATAAGTGGAAGTGGCCTAGGCTCTGTTGCTTTGTTTTTTAGATGTTTCAGGAAACACCATACACTTCTCCCGAGTGTCTGTTGGCAGTTTACATCCCGCCCATCAGCATAACAAGGCTCCCAGTTCTCCATGGCCTGTCCTGCCTTTCTGGATTTTACACTTTTTTCAGATGGCCCTTTTGACCGGGGGGAAGTGAGACTTCATTGTAGTGCAGATTTCCTTTGCAAGCTTGCTTGGTTGGCCAAAAAGGGCGTATGCGTTTTTTCCTGAATATATTCAGGAAAAAACGCATACGCCCTTTTTGGCCAAGTGCATCATTGTGGACGTTCTGCCTCTTTTCCTATGCTTTCAATGCAATTCCAGTCTACCTCCTGAAATCGGTTTCCTGCAATTCTGCCCCGCTTTCAAGTCCTCTTGGCAGCCTTACTTCAATATATTTTTGGACGATAGCTGTCATTTATAACTCTGCAGGTTTGTGAATTACAGTGCCCCTGAGCTCCTTTCTTCAACTCGTTTTCTTGTGAGCTGGCCGCAACACCGCAGGATGGCTTCAGGCCCTAATCTGGTTCTGGCACGGCACGCTGAGCCTTTGGTTATTTCCTCTTCCTGGTGGGAAATGAGAGTTAAATTTGCCCGTCCAGACACCTCCAGCTAGTCTCTCATTGGTTCTCGCTATTCCTGTTCATCTTCCGCAGAAATTGCAAACTGGGCCAAACAGGAGGTTAAAGGGACTGACTCTCCAAGTCGGGAGAGTGTTAGTAAAGCGTCTGGAATGTTGCACCCGAGTACCAGGGTACGAAAACTGAGACATATTTGAACACGTCTCCCGATCACATGGTTGATCATACTCTAGGTTCCACATGCATGTTTTAGCTGAAGGAAGAATACCTTAAACCTGGGTAGTTGAAACCCGTGGAATGGGTACCATGCAATATGACTTCAAAGGGTCTTCATTTGCTCACCGAACCTCTCCAATCCTATCACTGCTGCGTTTATGTCCCTGTACACATGCTTGATTCTCTTTCGGAGACATAGCAATCCATAGGTTTTAAGATACTTAAGAGTCAGGTACATTCTTAGGCGTTTAATATGCGGTGTTGAGTCCATTTCGTTGAGCAAGGAGTAGCTCTTGTCTATTCCATACTTGGCTTAAGGAACTTTATCTGTGCTCATTTCAATCTGTGGTTTTATGCAGCACCCCAACTCACCTTTACCCTTAAACAAGCATAAGTTGGTTTTCTAAATTTGAGACACTGTTCTGTTCTGTAATTCAGTTCCTGTGTAGCCAAGTTTACATTCCGTGTATTACTGATATCTTATGATGTTTCTTTTTCTGTGTGACTTATTTCAGTTAGAATCATCGTACCTGAATCCACTCATTGTGCTGCTACGGGCCTGATGACATAGATTTCACTGCTGAGTGATACTGCATTGTACGTAAGTACCACAAGTTCTTTATCCATTTTTCACTTTCTGTGACATTGAACTTGTACGGTAAACGAGGTTCTTGTAAACAGAGGCGTCCCAAACATTGGGGTGGCTGTGTCTTTTTGATTTTAATTTCCCTAAGCTATAGGACCATAAGTGGAAGTGCCCTAGGCTCTGTTGCTTTGTTTTTTAGATGTTTCAGGAAACACCATACACTTCTCCCGAGTGTCTGTTGGCAGTTTACATCCCGCCCATCAGCATAACAAGGCTCCCAGTTCTCCATGGCCTGTCCTGCCTTTCTGGATTTTACACTTTTTTCAGATGGCCCTTTTGACCGGGGGGAAGTGAGACTTCATTGTAGTGCAGATTTCCTTTGCAAGCTTGCTTGGTTGGCCAAAAGGGCGTATGCGTTTTTTCCTGAATATATTCACGAAAAAACGCATACGCCCTTTTTGGCCAAGTGCATCATTGTGGACGTTCTGCCTCTTTTCCTATGCTTTCAATGCAATTCCAGTCTACCTCCTGAAATCGGTTTCCTGCAATTCTGCCCCGCTTTCAAGTCCTCTTGGCAGCCTTACTTCAGTATATTTTTGGATGATAGCTGTCATTTATAACTCTGCAGGTTTGTGAATTACAGTGCCCCTGAGCTCCTTTCTTCAACTCGTTTTCTTGTGAGCTGGCCGCAACACCGCAGGATGGCTTCAGGCCCTAATCTGGTTCCGGCACGGCACGCTGAGCCTTTGGTTATTTCCTCTTCCTGGTGGGAAATGAGAGTTAAATTTGCCCGTCCAGACACCTCCAGCTAGTCTCTCATTGGTTCTCGCTATTCCTGTTCATCTTCCGCAGAAATTGCAAACTGGGCCAAACAGGAGGTTAAAGGGACTGACTCTCCAAGTCGGGAGAGTGTTAGTAAAGCGTCTGGAATGTTGCACCCGAGTACCAGGGTACGAAAACTGAGACATATTTGAACACGTCTCCCGATCACATGGTTGATCATACTCTAGGTTCCACATGCATGTTTTAGCTGAAGGAAGAATACCTTAAACCTGGGTAGTTGAAACCCGTGGAATGGGTACCATGCAATATGACTTCAAAGGGTCTTCATTTGCTCACCGAACCTCTCCAATCCTATCACTGCTGCGTTTATGTCCCTGTACACATGCTTGATTCTCTTTCGGAGACATAGCAATCCATAGGTTTTAAGATACTTAAGAGTCAGGTACATTCTTAGGCGTTTAATATGGGGTGTTGAGTCCATTTCGTTGAGCAAGGAGTAGCTCTTGTCTATTCCATATTTGGCTTAAGGAACTTTATCTGTGCTCATTTCAATCTCTGGTTTTATGCAGCACCCCAACTCACCTTTACCCTTAAACAAGCATAAGTTGGTTTTCTAAATTTGAGACCCTGTTCTGTTCTGTAATTCAGTTCCTGTGTAGCCAAGTTTACATTCCGTGTATTACTGATATCTTATGATGTTTCTTTTTCTGTGTGACTTATTTCAGTTAGAATCATCGTACCTGAATCCACTCATTGTGCTGCTACGGGCCTGATGACATAGATTTCACTGCTGAGTGATACTGCATTGTACGTAAGTACCACAAGTTCTTTATCCATTTTTCACTTTCTGTGACATTGAACTTGTACGGTAAACGAGGTTCTTGTAAACAGAGGCGTCCCAAACATTGGGGTGGCTGTGTCTTTTTGATTTTAATTTCCCTAAGCTATAGGACCATAAGTGGAAGTGCCCTAGGCTCTGTTGCTTTGTTTTTTAGATGTTTCAGGAAACACCATACACTTCTCCCGAGTGTCTGTTGGCAGTTTACATCCCGCCCATCAGCATAACAAGGCTCCCAGTTCTCCATGGCCTGTCCTGCCTTTCTGGATTTTACACTTTTTTCAGATGGCCCTTTTGACCGGGGGGAAGTGAGACTTCATTGTAGTGCAGATTTCCATTGCAAGCTTGCTTGGTTGGCCAAAAAGGGCGTATGCGTTTTTTCCTGAATATATTCAGGAAAAAACGCATACGCCCTTTTTGGCCAAGTGCATCATTGTGGACGTTCTGCCTCTTTTCCTATGCTTTCAATGCAATTCCAGTCTACCTCCTGAAATCGGTTTCCTGCAATTCTGCCCCGCTTTCAAGTCCTCTTGGCAGCCTTACTTCAGTATATTTTTGGACGATAGTTGTCATTTATAACTCTGCAGGTTTGTGAATTACAGTGCCCCTGAGCTCCTTTCTTCAACTCGTTTTCTCGTGAGCTGGCCGCAACACCGCAGGATGGCTTCAGGCCCTAATCTGGTTCCGGCACGGCACGCTGAGCCTTTGGTTATTTCCTCTTCCTGGTGGGAAATGAGAGTTAAATTTGCCCGTCCAGACACCTCCAGCTAGTCTCTCATTGGTTCTCGCTATTCCTGTTCATCTTCCGCAGAAATTGCAAACTGGGCCAAACAGGAGGTTAAAGGGACTGACTCTCCAAGTCGGGAGAGTGTTAGTAAAGCGTCTGGAATGTTGCACCCGAGTACCAGGGTACGAAAACTGAGACATATTTGAACACGTCTCCCGATCACATGGTTGATCATACTCTAGGTTCCACATGCATGTTTTAGCTGAAGGAAGAATACCTTAAACCTGGGTAGTTGAAACCCGTGGAATGGGTACCATGCAATATGACTTCAAAGGGTCTTCATTTGCTCACCGAACCTCTCCAATCCTATCACTGCTGCGTTTATGTCCCTGTACACATGCTTGATTCTCTTTCGGAGACATAGCAATCCATAGGTTTTAAGATACTTAAGAGTCAGGTACATTCTTAGGCGTTTAATATGCGGTGTTGAGTCCATTTCGTTGAGCAAGGAGTAGCTCTTGTCTATTCCATACTTGGCTTAAGGAACTTTATCTGTGCTCATTTCAATCTCTGGTTTTATGCAGCACCCCAACTCACCTTTACCCTTAAACAAGCATAAGTTGGTTTTCTAAATTTGAGACCCTGTTCTGTTCTGTAATTCAGTTCCTGTGTAGCCAAGTTTACATTCCGTGTATTACTGATATCTTATGATGTTTCTTTTTCTGTGTGACTTATTTCAGTTAGAATCATCGTACCTGAATCCACTCATTGTGCTGCTACGGGCCTGATGACATAGATTTCACTGCTGAGTGATACTGCATTGTACGTAAGTACCACAAGTTCTTTATCCATTTTTCACTTTCTGTGATATTGAACTTGTACGGTAAACGAGGTTCTTGTAAACAGAGGCGTCCCAAACATTGGGGTGGCTGTGTCTTTTTGATTTTAATTTCCCTAAGCTATAGGACCATAAGTGGAAGTGCCCTAGGCTCTGTTGCTTTGTTTTTTAGATGTTTCAGGAAACACCATACACTTCTCCCGAGTGTCTGTTGGCAGTTTACATCCCGCCCATCAGCATAACAAGGCTCCCAGTTCTCCATGGCCTGTCCTGCCTTTCTGGATTTTACACTTTTTTCAGATGGCCCTTTTGACCGGGGGGAAGTGAGACTTCATTGTAGTGCAGATTTCCTTTGCAAGCTTGCTTGGTTGGCCAAAAAGGGCGTATGCGTTTTTTCCTGAATATATTCAGGAAAAAACGCATACGCCCTTTTTGGCCAAGTGCATCATTGTGGACGTTCTGCCTCTTTTCCTATGCTTTCAATGCAATTCCAGTCTACCTCCTGAAATCGGTTTCCTGCAATTCTGCCCCGCTTTCAAGTCCTCTTGGCAGCCTTACTTCAGTATATTTTTGGACGATAGCTGTCATTTATAACTCTGCAGGTTTGTGAATTACAGTGCCCCTGAGCTCCTTTCTTCAACTCGTTTTCTCGTGAGCTGGCCGCAACACCGCAGGATGGCTTCAGGCCCTAATCTGGTTCCGGCACGGCACGCTGAGCCTTTGGTTATTTCCTCTTCCTGGTGGGAAATGAGAGTTAAATTTGCCCGTCCAGACACCTCCAGCTAGTCTCTCATTGGTTCTCGCTATTCCTGTTCATCTTCCGCAGAAATTGCAAACTGGGCCAAACAGGAGGTTAAAGGGACTGACTCTCCAAGTCGGGAGAGTGTTAGTAAAGCGTCTGGAATGTTGCACCCGAGTACCAGGGTACGAAAACTGAGACATATTTGAACACGTCTCCCGATCACATGGTTGATCATACTCTAGGTTCCACATGCATGTTTTAGCTGAAGGAAGAATACCTTAAACCTGGGTAGTTGAAACCCGTGGCATGGGTACCATGCAATATGACTTCAAAGGGTCTTCATTTGCTCACCGAACCTCTCCAATCCTATC
Organism: Globicephala melas; assembly: GCF_963455315.2. Taxonomy (NCBI): domain Eukaryota; kingdom Metazoa; phylum Chordata; class Mammalia; order Artiodactyla; family Delphinidae; genus Globicephala; species Globicephala melas. The sequence goes on from NW_027207401.1 coordinate 373,578, forward strand.
ACTGCTGCGTTTATGTCCCTGTACACATGCTTGATTCTCTTTCGGAGACATAGCAATCCATAGGTTTTAAGATACTTAAGAGTCAGGTACATTCTTAGGCGTTTAATATGCGGTGTTGAGTCCATTTCGTTGAGCAAGGAGTAGCTCTTGTCTATTCCATACTTGGCTTAAGGAACTTTATCTGTGCTCATTTCAATCTCTGGTTTTATGCAGCACCCCAACTCACCTTTACCCTTAAACAAGCATAAGTTGGTTTTCTAAATTTGAGACCCTGTTCTGTTCTGTAATTCAGTTCCTGTGTAGCCAAGTTTACATTCCGTGTATTACTGATATCTTATGATGTTTCTTTTTCTGTGTGACTTATTTCAGTTAGAATCATCGTACCTGAATCCACTCATTGTGCTGCTACGGGCCTGATGACATAGATTTCACTGCTGAGTGATACTGCATTGTACGTAAGTACCACAAGTTCTTTATCCATTTTTCACTTTCTGTGACATTGAACTTGTACGGTAAACGAGGTTCTTGTAAACAGAGGCGTCCCAAACATTGGGGTGGCTGTGTCTTTTTGATTTTAATTTCCCTAAGCTATAGGACCATAAGTGGAAGTGCCCTAGGCTCTGTTGCTTTGTTTTTTAGATGTTTCAGGAAACACCATACACTTCTCCCGAGTGTCTGTTGGCAGTTTACATCCCGCCCATCAGCATAACAAGGCTCCCAGTTCTCCATGGCCTGTCCTGCCTTTCTGGATTTTACACTTTTTTCAGATGGCCCTTTTGACCGGGGGGAAGTGAGACTTCATTGTAGTGCAGATTTCCTTTGCAAGCTTGCTTGGTTGGCCAAAAAGGGCGTATGCGTTTTTTCCTGAATATATTCAGGAAAAAACGCATACGCCCTTTTTGGCCAAGTGCATCATTGTGGACGTTCTGCCTCTTTTCCTATGCTTTCAATGCAATTCCAGTCTACCTCCTGAAATCGGTTTCCTGCAATTCTGCCCCGCTTTCAAGTCCTCTTGGCAGCCTTACTTCAGTATATTTTTGGACGATAGTTGTCATTTATAACTCTGCAGGTTTGTGAATTACAGTGCCCCTGAGCTCCTTTCTTCAACTCGTTTTCTCGTGAGCTGGCCGCAACACCGCAGGATGGCTTCAGGCCCTAATCTGGTTCCGGCACGGCACGCTGAGCCTTTGGTTATTTCCTCTTCCTGGTGGGAAATGAGAGTTAAATTTGCCCGTCCAGACACCTCCAGCTAGTCTCTCATTGGTTCTCGCTATTCCTGTTCATCTTCCGCAGAAATTGCAAACTGGGCCAAACAGGAGGTTAAAGGGACTGACTCTCCAAGTCGGGAGAGTGTTAGTAAAGCGTCTGGAATGTTGCACCCGAGTACCAGGGTACGAAAACTGAGACATATTTGAACACGTCTCCCGATCACATGGTTGATCATACTCTAGGTTCCACATGCATGTTTTAGCTGAAGGAAGAATACCTTAAACCTGGGTAGTTGAAACCCGTGGAATGGGTACCATGCAATATGACTTCAAAGGGTCTTCATTTGCTCACCGAACCTCTCCAATCCTATCACTGCTGCGTTTATGTCCCTGTACACATGCTTGATTCTCTTTCGGAGACATAGCAATCCATAGGTTTTAAGATACTTAAGAGTCAGGTACATTCTTAGGCGTTTAATATGCGGTGTTGAGTCCATTTCGTTGAGCAAGGAGTAGCTCTTGTCTATTCCATATTTGGCTTAAGGAACTTTATCTGTGCTCATTTCAATCTGTGGTTTTATGCAGCACCCCAACTCACCTTTACCCTTAAACAAGCATAAGTTGGTTTTCTAAATTTGAGACCCTGTTCTGTTCTGTAATTCAGTTCCTGTGTAGCCAAGTTTACATTCCGTGTATTACTGATATCTTATGATGTTTCTTTTTCTGTGTGACTTATTTCAGTTAGAATCATCGTACCTGAATCCACTCATTGTGCTGCTACGGGCCTGATGACATAGATTTCACTGCTGAGTGATACTGCATTGTACGTAAGTACCACAAGTTCTTTATCCATTTTTCACTTTCTGTGATATTGAACTTGTACGGTAAACGAGGTTCTTGTAAACAGAGGCGTCCCAAACATTGGGGTGGCTGTGTCTTTTTGATTTTAATTTCCCTAAGCTATAGGACCATAAGTGGAAGTGCCCTAGGCTCTGTTGCTTTGTTTTTTAGATGTTTCAGGAAACACCATACACTTCTCCCGAGGGTCTGTTGGCAGTTTACATCCCGCCCATCAGCATAACAAGGCTCCCAGTTCTCCATGGCCTGTCCTGCCTTTCTGGATTTTACACTTTTTTCAGATGGCCCTTTTGACCGGGGGGAAGTGAGACTTCATTGTAGTGCAGATTTCCTTTGCAAGCTTGCTTGGTTGGCCAAAAAGGGCGTATGCGTTTTTTCCTGAATATATTCAGGAAAAAACGCATACGCCCTTTTTGGCCAAGTGCATCATTGTGGACGTTCTGCCTCTTTTCCTATGCTTTCAATGCAATTCCAGTCTACCTCCTGAAATCGGTTTCCTGCAATTCTGCCCCGCTTTCAAGTCCTCTTGGCAGCCTTACTTCAGTATATTTTTGGATGATAGCTGTCATTTATAACTCTGCAGGTTTGTGAATTACAGTGCCCCTGAGCTCCTTTCTTCAACTCGTTTTCTCGTGAGGTGGCCGCAATACCGCAGGATGGCTTCAGGCCCTAATCTGGTTCCGGCACGGCACGCTGAGCCTTTGGTTATTTCCTCTTCCTGGTGGGAAATGAGAGTTAAATTTGCCCGTCCAGACACCTCCAGCTAGTCTCTCATTGGTTCTCGCTATTCCTGTTCATCTTCCGCAGAAATTGCAAACTGGGCCAAACAGGAGGTTAAAGGGACTGACTCTCCAAGTCGGGAGAGTGTTAGTAAAGCGTCTGGAATGTTGCACCCGAGTACCAGGGTACGAAAACTGAGACATATTTGAACACGTCTCCCGATCACATGGTTGATCATACTCTAGGTTCCACATGCATGTTTTAGCTGAAGGAAGAATACCTTAAACCTGGGTAGTTGAAACCCGTGGCATGGGTACCATGCAATATGACTTCAAAGGGTCTTCATTTGCTCACCGAACCTCTCCAATCCTATCACTGCTGCGTTTATGTCCCTGTACACATGCTTGATTCTCTTTCGGAGACATAGCAATCCATAGGTTTTAAGATACTTAAGAGTCAGGTACATTCTTAGGCGTTTAATATGCGGTGTTGAGTCCATTTCGTTGAGCAAGGAGTAGCTCTTGTCTATTCCATATTTGGCTTAAGGAACTTTATCTGTGCTCATTTCAATCTGTGGTTTTATGCAGCACCCCAACTCACCTTTACCCTTAAACAAGCATAAGTTGGTTTTCTAAATTTGAGACCCTGTTCTGTTCTGTAATTCAGTTCCTGTGTAGCCAAGTTTACATTCCGTGTATTACTGATATCTTATGATGTTTCTTTTTCTGTGTGACTTATTTCAGTTAGAATCATCGTACCTGAATCCACTCATTGTGCTGCTACGGGCCTGATGACATAGATTTCACTGCTGAGTGATACTGCATTGTACGTAAGTACCACAAGTTCTTTATCCATTTTTCACTTTCTGTGATATTGAACTTGTACGGTAAACGAGGTTCTTGTAAACAGAGGCGTCCCAAACATTGGGGTGGCTGTGTCTTTTTGATTTTAATTTCCCTAAGCTATAGGACCATAAGTGGAAGTGCCCTAGGCTCTGTTGCTTTGTTTTTTAGATGTTTCAGGAAACACCATACACTTCTCCCGAGTGTCTGTTGGCAGTTTACATCCCGCCCATCAGCATAACAAGGCTCCCAGTTCTCCATGGCCTGTCCTGCCTTTCTGGATTTTACACTTTTTTCAGATGGCCCTTTTGACCGGGGGGAAGTCAGACTTCATTGTAGTGCAGATTTCCTTTGCAAGCTTGCTTGGTTGGCCAAAAAGGGCGTATGCGTTTTTTCCTGAATATATTCAGGAAAAAACGCATACGCCCTTTTTGGCCAAGTGCATCATTGTGGACGTTCTGCCTCTTTTCCTATGCTTTCAATGCAATTCCAGTCTACCTCCTGAAATCGGTTTCCTGCAATTCTGCCCCGCTTTCAAGTCCTCTTGGCAGCCTTACTTCAGTATATTTTTGGACGATAGTTGTCATTTATAACTCTGCAGGTTTGTGAATTACAGTGCCCCTGAGCTCCTTTCTTCAACTCGCTTTCTTGTGAGCTGGCCGCAACACCGCAGGATGGCTTCAGGCCCTAATCTGGTTCCGGCACGGCACGCTGAGCCTTTGGTTATTTCCTCTTCCTGGTGGGAAATGAGAGTTAAATTTGCCCGTCCAGACACCTCCAGCTAGTCTCTCATTGGTTCTCGCTATTCCTGTTCATCTTCCGCAGAAATTGCAAACTGGGCCAAACAGGAGGTTAAAGGGACTGACTCTCCAAGTCGGGAGAGTGTTAGTAAAGCGTCTGGAATGTTGCACCCGAGTACCAGGGTACGAAAACTGAGACATATTTGAACACGTCTCCCGATCACATGGTTGATCATACTCTAGGTTCCACATGCATGTTTTAGCTGAAGGAAGAATACCTTAAACCTGGGTAGTTGAAACCCGTGGCATGGGTACCATGCAATATGACTTCAAAGGGTCTTCATTTGCTCACCGAACCTCTCCAATCCTATCACTGCTGCGTTTATGTCCCTGTACACATGCTTGATTCTCTTTCGGAGACATAGCAATCCATAGGTTTTAAGATACTTAAGAGTCAGGTACATTCTTAGGCGTTTAATATGCGGTGTTGAGTCCATTTCGTTGAGCAAGGAGTAGCTCTTGTCTATTCCATATTTGGCTTAAGGAACTTTATCTGTGCTCATTTCAATCTCTGGTTTTATGCAGCACCCCAACTCACCTTTACCCTTAAACAAGCATAAGTTGGTTTTCTAAATTTGAGACCCTGTTCTGTTCTGTAATTCAGTTCCTGTGTAGCCAAGTTTACATTCCGTGTATTACTGATATCTTATGATGTTTCTTTTTCTGTGTGACTTATTTCAGTTAGAATCATCGTACCTGAATCCACTCATTGTGCTGCTACGGGCCTGATGACATAGATTTCACTGCTGAGTGATACTGCATTGTACGTAAGTACCACAAGTTCTTTATCCATTTTTCACTTTCTGTGATATTGAACTTGTACGGTAAACGAGGTTCTTGTAAACAGAGGCGTCCCAAACATTGGGGTGGCTGTGTCTTTTTGATTTTAATTTCCCTAAGCTATAGGACCATAAGTGGAAGTGCCCTAGGCTCTGTTGCTTTGTTTTTTAGATGTTTCAGGAAACACCATACACTTCTCCCGAGTGTCTGTTGGCAGTTTACATCCCGCCCATCAGCATAACAAGGCTCCCAGTTCTCCATGGCCTGTCCTGCCTTTCTGGATTTTACACTTTTTTCAGATGGCCCTTTTGACCGGGGGGAAGTGAGACTTCATTGTAGTGCAGATTTCCTTTGCAAGCTTGCTTGGTTGGCCAAAAAGGGCGTATGCGTTTTTTCCTGAATATATTCAGGAAAAAACGCATACGCCCTTTTTGGCCAAGTGCATCATTGTGGACGTTCTGCCTCTTTTCCTATGCTTTCAATGCAATTCCAGTCTACCTCCTGAAATCGGTTTCCTGCAATTCTGCCCCGCTTTCAAGTCCTCTTGGCAGCCTTACTTCAGTATATTTTTGGACGATAGTTGTCATTTATAACTCTGCAGATTTGTGAATTACAGTGCCCCTGAGCTCCTTTCTTCAACTCGTTTTCTTGTGAGCTGGCCGCAACACCGCAGGATGGCTTCAGGCCCTAATCTGGTTCCGGCACGGCACGCTGAGCCTTTGGTTATTTCCTCTTCCTGGTGGGAAATGAGAGTTAAATTTGCCCGTCCAGACACCTCCAGCTAGTCTCTCATTGGTTCTCGCTATTCCTGTTCATCTTCCGCAGAAATTGCAAACTGGGCCAAACAGGAGGTTAAAGGGACTGACTCTCCAAGTCGGGAGAGTGTTAGTAAAGCGTCTGGAATGTTGCACCCGAGTACCAGGGTACGAAAACTGAGACATATTTGAACACGTCTCCCGATCACATGGTTGATCATACTCTAGGTTCCACATGCATGTTTTAGCTGAAGGAAGAATACCTTAAACCTGGGTAGTTGAAACCCGTGGAATGGGTACCATGCAATATGACTTCAAAGGGTCTTCATTTGCTCACCGAACCTCTCCAATCCTATCACTGCTGCGTTTATGTCCCTGTACACATGCTTGATTCTCTTTCGGAGACATAGCAATCCATAGGTTTTAAGATACTTAAGAGTCAGGTACATTCTTAGGCGTTTAATATGCGGTGTTGAGTCCATTTCGTTGAGCAAGGAGTAGCTCTTGTCTATTCCATATTTGGCTTAAGGAACTTTATCTGTGCTCATTTCAATCTCTGGTTTTATGCAGCACCCCAACTCACCTTTACCCTTAAACAAGCATAAGTTGGTTTTCTAAATTTGAGACCCTGTTCTGTTCTGTAATTCAGTTCCTGTGTAGCCAAGTTTACATTCCGTGTATTACTGATATCTTATGATGTTTCTTTTTCTGTGTGACTTATTTCAGTTAGAATCATCGTACCTGAATCCACTCATTGTGCTGCTACGGGCCTGATGACATAGATTTCACTGCTGAGTGATACTGCATTGTACGTAAGTACCACAAGTTCTTTATCCATTTTTCACTTTCTGTGATATTGAACTTGTACGGTAAACGAGGTTCTTGTAAACAGAGGCGTCCCAAACATTGGGGTGGCTGTGTCTTTTTGATTTTAATTTCCCTAAGCTATAGGACCATAAGTGGAAGTGCCCTAGGCTCTGTTGCTTTGTTTTTTAGATGTTTCAGGAAACACCATACACTTCTCCCGAGTGTCTGTTGGCAGTTTACATCCCGCCCATCAGCATAACAAGGCTCCCAGTTCTCCATGGCCTGTCCTGCCTTTCTGGATTTTACACTTTTTTCAGATGGCCCTTTTGACCGGGGGGAAGTGAGACTTCATTGTAGTGCAGATTTCCTTTGCAAGCTTGCTTGGTTGGCCAAAAAGGGCGTATGCGTTTTTTCCTGAATATATTCAGGAAAAAACGCATACGCCCTTTTTGGCCAAGTGCATCATTGTGGACGTTCTGCCTCTTTTCCTATGCTTTCAATGCAATTCCAGTCTACCTCCTGAAATCGGTTTCCTGCAATTCTGCCCCGCTTTCAAGTCCTCTTGGCAGCCTTACTTCAGTATATTTTTGGACGATAGCTGTCATTTATAACTCTGCAGGTTTGTGAATTACAGTGCCCCTGAGCTCCTTTCTTCAACTCGTTTTCTTGTGAGCTGGCCGCAACACCGCAGGATGGCTTCAGGCCCTAATCTGGTTCCGGCACGGCACGCTGAGCCTTTGGTTATTTCCTCTTCCTGGTGGGAAATGAGAGTTAAATTTGCCCGTCCAGACACCTCCAGCTAGTCTCTCATTGGTTCTCGCTATTCCTGTTCATCTTCCGCAGAAATTGCAAACTGGGCCAAACAGGAGGTTAAAGGGACTGACTCTCCAAGTCGGGAGAGTGTTAGTAAAGCGTCTGGAATGTTGCACCCGAGTACCAGGGTACGAAAACTGAGACATATTTGAACACGTCTCCCGATCACATGGTTGATCATACTCTAGGTTCCACATGCATGTTTTAGCTGAAGGAAGAATACCTTAAACCTGGGTAGTTGAAACCCGTGGCATGGGTACCATGCAATATGACTTCAAAGGGTCTTCATTTGCTCACCGAACCTCTCCAATCCTATCACTGCTGCGTTTATGTCCCTGTACACATGCTTGATTCTCTTTCGGAGACATAGCAATCCATAGGTTTTAAGATACTTAAGAGTCAGGTACATTCTTAGGCGTTTAATATGCGGTGTTGAGTCCATTTCGTTGAGCAAGGAGTAGCTCTTGTCTATTCCATATTTGGCTTAAGGAACTTTATCTGTGCTCATTTCAATCTCTGGTTTTATGCAGCACCCCAACTCACCTTTACCCTTAAACAAGCATAAGTTGGTTTTCTAAATTTGAGACCCTGTTCTGTTCTGTAATTCAGTTCCTGTGTAGCCAAGTTTACATTCCGTGTATTACTGATATCTTATGATGTTTCTTTTTCTGTGTGACTTATTTCAGTTAGAATCATCGTACCTGAATCCACTCATTGTGCTGCTACGGGCCTGATGACATAGATTTCACTGCTGAGTGATACTGCATTGTACGTAAGTACCACAAGTTCTTTATCCATTTTTCACTTTCTGTGATATTGAACTTGTACGGTAAACGAGGTTCTTGTAAACAGAGGCGTCCCAAACATTGGGGTGGCTGTGTCTTTTTGATTTTAATTTCCCTAAGCTATAGGACCATAAGTGGAAGTGGCCTAGGCTCTGTTGCTTTGTTTTTTAGATGTTTCAGGAAACACCATACACTTCTCCCGAGTGTCTGTTGGCAGTTTACATCCCGCCCATCAGCATAACAAGGCTCCCAGTTCTCCATGGCCTGTCCTGCCTTTCTGGATTTTACACTTTTTTCAGATGGCCCTTTTGACCGGGGGGAAGTGAGACTTCATTGTAGTGCAGATTTCCTTTGCAAGCTTGCTTGGTTGGCCAAAAAGGGCGTATGCGTTTTTTCCTGAATATATTCAGGAAAAAACGCATACGCCCTTTTTGGCCAAGTGCATCATTGTGGACGTTCTGCCTCTTTTCCTATGCTTTCAATGCAATTCCAGTCTACCTCCTGAAATCGGTTTCCTGCAATTCTGCCCCGCTTTCAAGTCCTCTTGGCAGCCTTACTTCAGTATATTTTTGGACGATAGCTGTCATTTATAACTCTGCAGGTTTGTGAATTACAGTGCCCCTGAGCTCCTTTCTTCAACTCGTTTTCTTGTGAGCTGGCCGCAACACCGCAGGATGGCTTCAGGCCCTAATCTGGTTCCGGCACGGCACGCTGAGCCTTTGGTTATTTCCTCTTCCTGGTGGGAAATGAGAGTTAAATTTGCCCGTCCAGACACCTCCAGCTAGTCTCTCATTGGTTCTCGCTATTCCTGTTCATCTTCCGCAGAAATTGCAAACTGGGCCAAACAGGAGGTTAAAGGGACTGACTCTCCAAGTCGGGAGAGTGTTAGTAAAGCGTCTGGAATGTTGCACCCGAGTACCAGGGTACGAAAACTGAGACATATTTGAACACGTCTCCCGATCACATGGTTGATCATACTCTAGGTTCCACATGCATGTTTTAGCTGAAGGAAGAATACCTTAAACCTGGGTAGTTGAAACCCGTGGAATGGGTACCATGCAATATGACTTCAAAGGGTCTTCATTTGCTCACCGAACCTCTCCAATCCTATCACTGCTGCGTTTATGTCCCTGTACACATGCTTGATTCTCTTTCGGAGACATAGCAATCCATAGGTTTTAAGATACTTAAGAGTCAGGTACATTCTTAGGCGTTTAATATGCGGTGTTGAGTCCATTTCGTTGAGCAAGGAGTAGCTCTTGTCTATTCCATATTTGGCTTAAGGAACTTTATCTGTGCTCATTTCAATCTGTGGTTTTATGCAGCACCCCAACTCACCTTTACCCTTAAACAAGCATAAGTTGGTTTTCTAAATTTGAGACCCTGTTCTGTTCTGTAATTCAGTTCCTGGGTAGCCAAGTTTACATTCCGTGTATTACTGATATCTTATGATGTTTCTTTTTCTGTGTGACTTATTTCAGTTAGAATCATCGTACCTGAATCCACTCATTGTGCTGCTACGGGCCTGATGACATAGATTTCACTGCTGAGTGATACTGCATTGTACGTAAGTACCACAAGTTCTTTATCCATTTTTCACTTTCTGTGATATTGAACTTGTACGGTAAACGAGGTTCTTGTAAACAGAGGCGTCCCAAACATTGGGGTGGCTGTGTCTTTTTGATTTTAATTTCCCTAAGCTATAGGACCATAAGTGGAAGTGGCCTAGGCTCTGTTGCTTTGTTTTTTAGATGTTTCAGGAAACACCATACACTTCTCCCGAGTGTCTGTTGGCAATTTACATCCCGCCCATCAGCATAACAAGGCTCCCAGTTCTCCATGGCCTGTCCTGCCTTTCTGGATTTTACACTTTTTTCAGATGGCCCTTTTGACCGGGGGGAAGTGAGACTTCATTGTAGTGCAGATTTCCTTTGCAAGCTTGCTTGGTTGGCCAAAAAGGGCGTATGCGTTTTTTCCTGAATATATTCAGGAAAAAACGCATACGCCCTTTTTGGCCAAGTGCATCATTGTGGACGTTCTGCCTCTTTTCCTATGCTTTCAATGCAATTCCAGTCTACCTCCTGAAATCGGTTTCCTGCAATTCTGCCCCGCTTTCAAGTCCTCTTGGCAGCCTTACTTCAGTATATTTTTGGACGATAGCTGTCATTTATAACTCTGCAGGTTTGTGAATTACAGTGCCCCTGAGCTCCTTTCTTCAACTCGTTTTCTTGTGAGCTGGCCGCAACACCGCAGGATGGCTTCAGGCCCTAATCTGGTTCCGGCACGGCACGCTGAGCCTTTGGTTATTTCCTCTTCCTGGTGGGAAATGAGAGTTAAATTTGCCCGTCCAGACACCTCCAGCTAGTCTCTCATTGGTTCTCGCTATTCCTGTTCATCTTCCGCAGAAATTGCAAACTGGGCCAAACAGGAGGTTAAAGGGACTGACTCTCCAAGTCGGGAGAGTGTTAGTAAAGCGTCTGGAATGTTGCACCCGAGTACCAGGGTACGAAAACTGAGACATATTTGAACACGTCTCCCGATCACATGGTTGATCATACTCTAGGTTCCACATGCATGTTTTAGCTGAAGGAAGAATACCTTAAACCTGGGTAGTTGAAACCCGTGGCATGGGTACCATGCAATATGACTTCAAAGGGTCTTCATTTGCTCACCGAACCTCTCCAATCCTATCACTGCTGCGTTTATGTCCCTGTACACATGCTTGATTCTCTTTCGGAGACATAGCAATCCATAGGTTTTAAGATACTTAAGAGTCAGGTACATTCTTAGGCGTTTAATATGCGGTGTTGAGTCCATTTGGTTGAGCAAGGAGTAGCTCTTGTCTATTCCATATTTGGCTTAAGGAACTTTATCTGTGCTCATTTCAATCTCTGGTTTTATGCAGCACCCCAACTCACCTTTACCCTTAAACAAGCATAAGTTGGTTTTCTAAATTTGAGACCCTGTTCTGTTCTGTAATTCAGTTCCTGTGTAGCCAAGTTTACATTCCGTGTATTACTGATATCTTATGATGTTTCTTTTTCTGTGTGACTTATTTCAGTTAGAATCATCGTACCTGAATCCACTCATTGTGCTGCTACGGGCCTGATGACATAGATTTCACTGCTGAGTGATACTGCATTGTACGTAAGTACCACAAGTTCTTTATCCATTTTTCACTTTCTGTGATATTGAACTTGTACGGTAAACGAGGTTCTTGTAAACAGAGGCGTCCCAAACATTGGGGTGGCTGTGTCTTTTTGATTTTAATTTCCCTAAGCTATAGGACCATAAGTGGAAGTGGCCTAGGCTCTGTTGCTTTGTTTTTTAGATGTTTCAGGAAACACCATACACTTCTCCCGAGTGTCTGTTGGCAGTTTACATCCCGCCCATCAGCATAACAAGGCTCCCAGTTCTCCATGGCCTGTCCTGCCTTTCTGGATTTTACACTTTTTTCAGATGGCCCTTTTGACCGGGGGGAAGTGAGACTTCATTGTAGTGCAGATTTCCTTTGCAAGCTTGCTTGGTTGGCCAAAAAGGGCGTATGCGTTTTTTCCTGAATATATTCAGGAAAAAACGCATACGCCCTTTTTGGCCAAGTGCATCATTGTGGACGTTCTGCCTCTTTTCCTATGCTTTCAATGCAATTCCAGTCTACCTCCTGAAATCGGTTTCCTGCAATTCTGCCCCGCTTTCAAGTCCTCTTGGCAGCCTTACTTCAGTATATTTTTGGACGATAGCTGTCATTTATAACTCTGCAGGTTTGTGAATTACAGTGCCCCTGAGCTCCTTTCTTCAACTCGTTTTCTTGTGAGCTGGCCGCAACACCGCAGGATGGCTTCAGGCCCTAATCTGGTTCCGGCACGGCACGCTGAGCCTTTGGTTATTTCCTCTTCCTGGTGGGAAATGAGAGTTAAATTTGCCCGTCCAGACACCTCCAGCTAGTCTCTCATTGGTTCTCGCTATTCCTGTTCATCTTCCGCAGAAATTGCAAACTGGGCCAAACAGGAGGTTAAAGGGACTGACTCTCCAAGTCGGGAGAGTGTTAGTAAAGCGTCTGGAATGTTGCACCCGAGTACCAGGGTACGAAAACTGAGACATATTTGAACACGTCTCCCGATCACATGGTTGATCATACTCTAGGTTCCACATGCATGTTTTAGCTGAAGGAAGAATACCTTAAACCTGGGTAGTTGAAACCCGTGGCATGGGTACCATGCAATATGACTTCAAAGGGTCTTCATTTGCTCACCGAACCTCTCCAATCCTATCACTGCTGCGTTTATGTCCCTGTACACATGCTTGATTCTCTTTCGGAGACATAGCAATCCATAGGTTTTAAGATACTTAAGAGTCAGGTACATTCTTAGGCGTTTAATATGCGGTGTTGAGTCCATTTCGTTGAGCAAGGAGTAGCTCTTGTCTATTCCATATTTGGCTTAAGGAACTTTATCTGTGCTCATTTCAATCTCTGGTTTTATGCAGCACCCCAACTCACCTTTACCCTTAAACAAGCATAAGTTGGTTTTCTAAATTTCAGACCCTGTTCTGTTCTGTAATTCAGTTCCTGTGTAGCCAAGTTTACATTCCGTGTATTACTGATATCTTATGATGTTTCTTTTTCTGTGTGACTTATTTCAGTTAGAATCATCGTACCTGAATCCACTCATTGTGCTGCTACGGGCCTGATGACATAGATTTCACTGCTGAGTGATACTGCATTGTACGTAAGTACCACAAGTTCTTTATCCATTTTTCACTTTCTGTGATATTGAACTTGTACGGTAAACGAGGTTCTTGTAAACAGAGGCGTCCCAAACATTGGGGTGGCTGTGTCTTTTTGATTTTAATTTCCCTAAGCTATAGGACCATAAGTGGAAGTGGCCTAGGCTCTGTTGCTTTGTTTTTTAGATGTTTCAGGAAACACCATACACTTCTCCCGAGTGTCTGTTGGCAGTTTACATCCCGCCCATCAGCATAACAAGGCTCCCAGTTCTCCATGGCCTGTCCTGCCTTTCTGGATTTTACACTTTTTTCAGATGGCCCTTTTGACCGGGGAGAAGTGAGACTTCATTGTAGTGCAGATTTCCTTTGCAAGCTTGCTTGGTTGGCCAAAAAGGGCGTATGCGTTTTTTCCTGAGTATATTCAGGAAAAAACGCATACGCCCTTTTTGGCCAAGTGCATCATTGTGGACGTTCTGCCTCTTTTCCTATGCTTTCAATGCAATTCCAGTCTACCTCCTGAAATCGGTTTCCTGCAATTCTGCCCCGCTTTCAAGTCCTCTTGGCAGCCTTACTTCAGTATATTTTTGGATGATAGCTGTCATTTATAACTCTGCAGGTTTGTGAATTACAGTGCCCCTGAGCTCCTTTCTTCAACTCGTTTTCTTGTGAGCTGGCCGCAACACCGCAGGATGGCTTCAGGCCCTAATCTGGTTCCGGCACGGCACGCTGAGCCTTTGGTTATTTCCTCTTCCTGGTGGGAAATGAGAGTTAAATTTGCCCGTCCAGACACCTCCAGCTAGTCTCTCATTGGTTCTCGCTATTCCTGTTCATCTTCCGCAGAAATTGCAAACTGGGCCAAACAGGAGGTTAAAGGGACTGACTCTCCAAGTCGGGAGAGTGTTAGTAAAGCGTCTGGAATGTTGCACCCGAGTACCAGGGTACGAAAACTGAGACATATTTGAACACGTCTCCCGATCACATGGTTGATCATACTCTAGGTTCCACATGCATGTTTTAGCTGAAGGAAGAATACCTTAAACCTGGGTAGTTGAAACCCGTGGAATGGGTACCATGCAATATGACTTCAAAGGGTCTTCATTTGCTCACCGAACCTCTCCAATCCTATCACTGCTGCGTTTATGTCCCTGTACACATGCTTGATTCTCTTTCGGAGACATAGCAATCCATAGGTTTTAAGATACTTAAGAGTCAGGTACATTCTTAGGCGTTTAATATGCGGTGTTGAGTCCATTTCGTTGAGCAAGGAGTAGCTCTTGTCTATTCCACATTTGGCTTAAGGAACTTTATCTGTGCTCATTTCAATCTCTGGTTTTATGCAGCACCCCAACTCACCTTTACCCTTAAACAAGCATAAGTTGGTTTTCTAAATTTGAGACCCTGTTCTGTTCTGTAATTCAGTTCCTGTGTAGCCAAGTTTACATTCCGTGTATTACTGATATCTTATGATGTTTCTTTTTCTGTGTGACTTATTTCAGTTAGAATCATCGTACCTGAATCCACTCATTGTGCTGCTACGGGCCTGATGACATAGATTTCACTGCTGAGTGATACTGCATTGTACGTAAGTACCACAAGTTCTTTATCCATTTTTCACTTTCTGTGATATTGAACTTGTACGGTAAACGAGGTTCTTGTAAACAGAGGCGTCCCAAACATTGGGGTGGCTGTGTCTTTTTGATTTTAATTTCCCTAAGCTATAGGACCATAAGTGGAAGTGCCCTAGGCTCTGTTGCTTTGTTTTTTAGATGTTTCAGGAAACACCATACACTTCTCCCGAGTGTCTGTTGGCAGTTTACATCCCGCCCATCAGCATAACAAGGCTCCCAGTTCTCCATGGCCTGTCCTGCCTTTCTGGATTTTACACTTTTTTCAGATGGCCCTTTTGACCGGCGGGAAGTGAGACTTCATTGTAGTGCAGATTTCCTTTGCAAGCTTGCTTGGTTGGCCAAAAAGGGCGTATGCGATTTTTCCTGAATATATTCAGGAAAAAACGCATACGCCCTTTTTGGCCAAGTGCATCATTGTGGACGTTCTGCCTCTTTTCCTATGCTTTCAATGCAATTCCAGTCTACCTCCTGAAATCGGTTTCCTGCAATTCTGCCCCGCTTTCAAGTCCTCTTGGCAGCCTTACTTCAGTATATTTTTGGACGATAGCTGTCATTTATAACTCTGCAGGTTTGTGAATTACAGTGCCCCTGAGCTCCTTTCTTCAACTCGTTTTCTTGTGAGCTGGCCGCAACACCGCAGGATGGCTTCAGGCCCTAATCTGGTTCCGGCACGGCACGCTGAGCCTTTGGTTATTTCCTCTTCCTGGTGGGAAATGAGAGTTAAATTTGCCCGTCCAGACACCTCCAGCTAGTCTCTCATTGGTTCTCGCTATTCCTGTTCATCTTCCGCAGAAATTGCAAACTGGGCCAAACAGGAGGTTAAAGGGACTGACTCTCCAAGTCGGGAGAGTGTTAGTAAAGCGTCTGGAATGTTGCACCCGAGTACCAGGGTACGAAAACTGAGACATATTTGAACACGTCTCCCGATCACATGGTTGATCATACTCTAGGTTCCACATGCATGTTTTAGCTGAAGGAAGAATACCTTAAACCTGGGTAGTTGAAACCCGTGGCATGGGTACCATGCAATATGACTTCAAAGGGTCTTCATTTGCTCACCGAACCTCTCCAATCCTATCACTGCTGCGTTTATGTCCCTGTACACATGCTTGATTCTCTTTCGGAGACATAGCAATCCATAGGTTTTAAGATACTTAAGAGTCAGGTACATTCTTAGGCGTTTAATATGCGGTGTTGAGTCCATTTCGTTGAGCAAGGAGTAGCTCTTGTCTATTCCATACTTGGCTTAAGGAACTTTATCTGTGCTCATTTCAATCTCTGGTTTTATGCAGCACCCCAACTCACCTTTACCCTTAAACAAGCATAAGTTGGTTTTCTAAATTTGAGACCCTGTTCTGTTCTGTAATTCAGTTCCTGTGTAGCCAAGTTTACATTCCGTGTATTACTGATATCTTATGATGTTTCTTTTTCTGTGTGACTTATTTCAGTTAGAATCATCGTACCTGAATCCACTCATTGTGCTGCTACGGGCCTGATGACATAGATTTCACTGCTGAGTGATACTGCATTGTACGTAAGTACCACAAGTTCTTTATCCATTTTTCACTTTCTGTGATATTGAACTTGTACGGTAAACGAGGTTCTTGTAAACAGAGGCGTCCCAAACATTGGGGTGGCTGTGTCTTTTTGATTTTAATTTCCCTAAGCTATAGGACCATAAGTGGAAGTGCCCTAGGCTCTGTTGCTTTGTTTTTTAGATGTTTCAGGAAACACCATACACTTCTCCCGAGTGTCTGTTGGCAGTTTACATCCCGCCCATCAGCATAACAAGGCTCCCAGTTCTCCATGGCCTGTCCTGCCTTTCTGGATTTTACACTTTTTTCAGATGGCCCTTTTGACCGGGGGGAAGTGAGACTTCATTGTAGTGCAGATTTCCTTTGCAAGCTTGCTTGGTTGGCCAAAAAGGGCGTATGCGTTTTTTCCTGAGTATATTCAGGAAAAAACGCATACGCCCTTTTTGGCCAAGTGCATCATTGTGGACGTTCTGCCTCTTTTCCTATGCTTTCAATGCAATTCCAGTCTACCTCCTGAAATCGGTTTCCTGCAATTCTGCCCCGCTTTCAAGTCCTCTTGGCAGCCTTACTTCAGTATATTTTTGGACGATAGCTGTCATTTATAACTCTGCAGGTTTGTGAATTACAGTGCCCCTGAGCTCCTTTCTTCAACTCGTTTTCTTGTGAGCTGGCCGCAACACCGCAGGATGGCTTCAGGCCCTAATCTGGTTCTGGCACGGCACGCTGAGCCTTT
Source organism: Globicephala melas (assembly GCF_963455315.2). NCBI lineage: Eukaryota > Metazoa > Chordata > Mammalia > Artiodactyla > Delphinidae > Globicephala > Globicephala melas. The sequence continues at coordinate 390,567 of NW_027207401.1, forward strand.
GGTTATTTCCTCTTCCTGGTGGGAAATGAGAGTTAAATTTGCCCGTCCAGACACCTCCAGCTAGTCTCTCATTGGTTCTCGCTATTCCTGTTCATCTTCCGCAGAAATTGCAAACTGGGCCAAACAGGAGGTTAAAGGGACTGACTCTCCAAGTCGGGAGAGTGTTAGTAAAGCGTCTGGAATGTTGCACCCGAGTACCAGGGTACGAAAACTGAGACATATTTGAACACGTCTCCCGATCACATGGTTGATCATACTCTAGGTTCCACATGCATGTTTTAGCTGAAGGAAGAATACCTTAAACCTGGGTAGTTGAAACCCGTGGAATGGGTACCATGCAATATGACTTCAAAGGGTCTTCATTTGCTCACCGAACCTCTCCAATCCTATCACTGCTGCGTTTATGTCCCTGTACACATGCTTGATTCTCTTTCGGAGACATAGCAATCCATAGGTTTTAAGATACTTAAGAGTCAGGTACATTCTTAGGCGTTTAATATGCGGTGTTGAGTCCATTTCGTTGAGCAAGGAGTAGCTCTTGTCTATTCCATACTTGGCTTAAGGAACTTTATCTGTGCTCATTTCAATCTGTGGTTTTATGCAGCACCCCAACTCACCTTTACCCTTAAACAAGCATAAGTTGGTTTTCTAAATTTGAGACACTGTTCTGTTCTGTAATTCAGTTCCTGTGTAGCCAAGTTTACATTCCGTGTATTACTGATATCTTATGATGTTTCTTTTTCTGTGTGACTTATTTCAGTTAGAATCATCGTACCTGAATCCACTCATTGTGCTGCTACGGGCCTGATGACATAGATTTCACTGCTGAGTGATACTGCATTGTACGTAAGTACCACAAGTTCTTTATCCATTTTTCACTTTCTGTGACATTGAACTTGTACGGTAAACGAGGTTCTTGTAAACAGAGGCGTCCCAAACATTGGGGTGGCTGTGTCTTTTTGATTTTAATTTCCCTAAGCTATAGGACCATAAGTGGAAGTGCCCTAGGCTCTGTTGCTTTGTTTTTTAGATGTTTCAGGAAACACCATACACTTCTCCCGAGTGTCTGTTGGCAGTTTACATCCCGCCCATCAGCATAACAAGGCTCCCAGTTCTCCATGGCCTGTCCTGCCTTTCTGGATTTTACACTTTTTTCAGATGGCCCTTTTGACCGGGGGGAAGTGAGACTTCATTGTAGTGCAGATTTCCTTTGCAAGCTTGCTTGGTTGGCCAAAAGGGCGTATGCGTTTTTTCCTGAATATATTCACGAAAAAACGCATACGCCCTTTTTGGCCAAGTGCATCATTGTGGACGTTCTGCCTCTTTTCCTATGCTTTCAATGCAATTCCAGTCTACCTCCTGAAATCGGTTTCCTGCAATTCTGCCCCGCTTTCAAGTCCTCTTGGCAGCCTTACTTCAGTATATTTTTGGACGATAGCTGTCATTTATAACTCTGCAGGTTTGTGAATTACAGTGCCCCTGAGCTCCTTTCTTCAACTCGTTTTCTTGTGAGCTGGCCGCAACACCGCAGGATGGCTTCAGGCCCTAATCTGGTTCCGGCACGGCACGCTGAGCCTTTGGTTATTTCCTCTTCCTGGTGGGAAATGAGAGTTAAATTTGCCCGTCCAGACACCTCCAGCTAGTCTCTCATTGGTTCTCGCTATTCCTGTTCATCTTCCGCAGAAATTGCAAACTGGGCCAAACAGGAGGTTAAAGGGACTGACTCTCCAAGTCGGGAGAGTGTTAGTAAAGCGTCTGGAATGTTGCACCCGAGTACCAGGGTACGAAAACTGAGACATATTTGAACACGTCTCCCGATCACATGGTTGATCATACTCTAGGTTCCACATGCATGTTTTAGCTGAAGGAAGAATACCTTAAACCTGGGTAGTTGAAACCCGTGGCATGGGTACCATGCAATATGACTTCAAAGGGTCTTCATTTGCTCACCGAACCTCTCCAATCCTATCACTGCTGCGTTTATGTCCCTGTACACATGCTTGATTCTCTTTCGGAGACATAGCAATCCATAGGTTTTAAGATACTTAAGAGTCAGGTACATTCTTAGGCGTTTAATATGCGGTGTTGAGTCCATTTCGTTGAGCAAGGAGTAGCTCTTGTCTATTCCATATTTGGCTTAAGGAACTTTATCTGTGCTCATTTCAATCTCTGGTTTTATGCAGCACCCCAACTCACCTTTACCCTTAAACAAGCATAAGTTGGTTTTCTAAATTTGAGACCCTGTTCTGTTCTGTAATTCAGTTCCTGTGTAGCCAAGTTTACATTCCGTGTATTACTGATATCTTATGATGTTTCTTTTTCTGTGTGACTTATTTCAGTTAGAATCATCGTACCTGAATCCACTCATTGTGCTGCTACGGGCCTGATGACATAGATTTCACTGCTGAGTGATACTGCATTGTACGTAAGTACCACAAGTTCTTTATCCATTTTTCACTTTCTGTGACATTGAACTTGTACGGTAAACGAGGTTCTTGTAAACAGAGGCGTCCCAAACATTGGGGTGGCTGTGTCTTTTTGATTTTAATTTCCCTAAGCTATAGGACCATAAGTGGAAGTGGCCTAGGCTCTGTTGCTTTGTTTTTTAGATGTTTCAGGAAACACCATACACTTCTCCCGAGTGTCTGTTGGCAGTTTACATCCCGCCCATCAGCATAACAAGGCTCCCAGTTCTCCATGGCCTGTCCTGCCTTTCTGGATTTTACACTTTTTTCAGATGGCCCTTTTGACCGGGGGGAAGTGAGACTTCATTGTAGTGCAGATTTCCATTGCAAGCTTGCTTGGTTGGCCAAAAAGGGCGTATGCGTTTTTTCCTGAATATATTCAGGAAAAAACGCATACGCCCTTTTTGGCCAAGTGCATCATTGTGGACGTTCTGCCTCTTTTCCTATGCTTTCAATGCAATTCCAGTCTACCTCCTGAAATCGGTTTCCTGCAATTCTGCCCCGCTTTCAAGTCCTCTTGGCAGCCTTACTTCAGTATATTTTTGGACGATAGTTGTCATTTATAACTCTGCAGGTTTGTGAATTACAGTGCCCCTGAGCTCCTTTCTTCAACTCGTTTTCTCGTGAGCTGGCCGCAACACCGCAGGATGGCTTCAGGCCCTAATCTGGTTCCGGCACGGCACGCTGAGCCTTTGGTTATTTCCTCTTCCTGGTGGGAAATGAGAGTTAAATTTGCCCGTCCAGACACCTCCAGCTAGTCTCTCATTGGTTCTCGCTATTCCTGTTCATCTTCCGCAGAAATTGCAAACTGGGCCAAACAGGAGGTTAAAGGGACTGACTCTCCAAGTCGGGAGAGTGTTAGTAAAGCGTCTGGAATGTTGCACCCGAGTACCAGGGTACGAAAACTGAGACATATTTGAACACGTCTCCCGATCACATGGTTGATCATACTCTAGGTTCCACATGCATGTTTTAGCTGAAGGAAGAATACCTTAAACCTGGGTAGTTGAAACCCGTGGAATGGGTACCATGCAATATGACTTCAAAGGGTCTTCATTTGCTCACCGAACCTCTCCAATCCTATCACTGCTGCGTTTATGTCCCTGTACACATGCTTGATTCTCTTTCGGAGACATAGCAATCCATAGGTTTTAAGATACTTAAGAGTCAGGTACATTCTTAGGCGTTTAATATGCGGTGTTGAGTCCATTTCGTTGAGCAAGGAGTAGCTCTTGTCTATTCCATACTTGGCTTAAGGAACTTTATCTGTGCTCATTTCAATCTCTGGTTTTATGCAGCACCCCAACTCACCTTTACCCTTAAACAAGCATAAGTTGGTTTTCTAAATTTGAGACCCTGTTCTGTTCTGTAATTCAGTTCCTGTGTAGCCAAGTTTACATTCCGTGTATTACTGATATCTTATGATGTTTCTTTTTCTGTGTGACTTATTTCAGTTAGAATCATCGTACCTGAATCCACTCATTGTGCTGCTACGGGCCTGATGACATAGATTTCACTGCTGAGTGATACTGCATTGTACGTAAGTACCACAAGTTCTTTATCCATTTTTCACTTTCTGTGATATTGAACTTGTACGGTAAACGAGGTTCTTGTAAACAGAGGCGTCCCAAACATTGGGGTGGCTGTGTCTTTTTGATTTTAATTTCCCTAAGCTATAGGACCATAAGTGGAAGTGCCCTAGGCTCTGTTGCTTTGTTTTTTAGATGTTTCAGGAAACACCATACACTTCTCCCGAGTGTCTGTTGGCAGTTTACATCCCGCCCATCAGCATAACAAGGCTCCCAGTTCTCCATGGCCTGTCCTGCCTTTCTGGATTTTACACTTTTTTCAGATGGCCCTTTTGACCGGGGGGAAGTGAGACTTCATTGTAGTGCAGATTTCCTTTGCAAGCTTGCTTGGTTGGCCAAAAAGGGCGTATGCGTTTTTTCCTGAATATATTCAGGAAAAAACGCATACGCCCTTTTTGGCCAAGTGCATCATTGTGGACGTTCTGCCTCTTTTCCTATGCTTTCAATGCAATTCCAGTCTACCTCCTGAAATCGGTTTCCTGCAATTCTGCCCCGCTTTCAAGTCCTCTTGGCAGCCTTACTTCAGTATATTTTTGGACGATAGCTGTCATTTATAACTCTGCAGGTTTATGAATTACAGTGCCCCTGAGCTCCTTTCTTCAACTCGTTTTCTTGTGAGCTGGCCGCAACACCGCAGGATGGCTTCAGGCCCTAATCTGGTTCCGGCACGGCACGCTGAGCCTTTGGTTATTTCCTCTTCCTGGTGGGAAATGAGAGTTAAATTTGCCCGTCCAGACACCTCCAGCTAGTCTCTCATTGGTTCTCGTTATTCCTGTTCATCTTCCGCAGAAATTGCAAACTGGGCCAAACAGGAGGTTAAAGGAACTGACTCTCCAAGTCGGGAGAGTGTTAGTAAAGCGTCTGGAATGTTGCACCCGAGTACCAGGGTACGAAAACTGAGACATATTTGAACACGTCTCCCGATCACATGGTTGATCATACTCTAGGTTCCACATGCATGTTTTAGCTGAAGGAAGAATACCTTAAACCTGGGTAGTTGAAACCCGTGGCATGGGTACCATGCAATATGACTTCAAAGGGTCTTCATTTGCTCACCGAACCTCTCCAATCCTATCACTGCTGCGTTTATGTCCCTGTACACATGCTTGATTCTCTTTCGGAGACATAGCAATCCATAGGTTTTAAGATACTTAAGAGTCAGGTACATTCTTAGGCGTTTAATATGCGGTGTTGAGTCCATTTCGTTGAGCAAGGAGTAGCTCTTGTCTATTCCATATTTGGCTTAAGGAACTTTATCTGTGCTCATTTCAATCTCTGGTTTTATGCAGCACCCCAACTCACCTTTACCCTTAAACAAGCATAAGTTGGTTTTCTAAATTTGAGACCCTGTTCTGTTCTGTAATTCAGTTCCTGTGTAGCCAAGTTTACATTCCGTGTATTACTGATATCTTATGATGTTTCTTTTTCTGTGTGACTTATTTCAGTTAGAATCATCGTACCTGAATCCACTCATTGTGCTGCTACGGGCCTGATGACATAGATTTCACTGCTGAGTGATACTGCATTGTACGTAAGTACCACAAGTTCTTTATCCATTTTTCACTTTCTGTGATATTGAACTTGTACGGTAAACGAGGTTCTTGTAAACAGAGGCGTCCCAAACATTGGGGTGGCTGTGTCTTTTTGATTTTAATTTCCCTAAGCTATAGGACCATAAGTGGAAGTGGCCTAGGCTCTGTTGCTTTGTTTTTTAGATGTTTCAGGAAACACCATACACTTCTCCCGAGTGTCTGTTGGCAGTTTACATCCCGCCCATTAGCATAACAAGGCTCCAAGTTCTCCATGGCCTGTCCTGCCTTTCTGGATTTTACACTTTTTTCAGATGGCCCTTTTGACCGGGGGGAAGTGAGACTTCATTGTAGTGCAGATTTCCTTTGCAAGCTTGCTTGGTTGGCCAAAAAGGGCGTATGCGTTTTTTCCTGAATATATTCAGGAAAAAACGCATACGCCCTTTTTGGCCAAGTGCATCATTGTGGACGTTCTGCCTCTTTTCCTATGCTTTCAATGCAATTCCAGTCTACCTCCTGAAATCGGTTTCCTGCAATTCTGCCCCGCTTTCAAGTCCTCTTGGCAGCCTTACTTCAGTATATTTTTGGACGATAGCTGTCATTTATAACTCTGCAGGTTTGTGAATTACAGTGCCCCTGAGCTCCTTTCTTCAACTCGTTTTCTTGTGAGCTGGCCGCAACACCGCAGGATGGCTTCAGGCCCTAATCTGGTTCCGGCACGGCACGCTGAGCCTTTGGTTATTTCCTCTTCCTGGTGGGAAATGAGAGTTAAATTTGCCCGTCCAGACACCTCCAGCTAGTCTCTCATTGGTTCTCGCTATTCCTGTTCATCTTCCGCAGAAATTGCAAACTGGGCCAAACAGGAGGTTAAAGGGACTGACTCTCCAAGTCGGGAGAGTGTTAGTAAAGCGTCTGGAATGTTGCACCCGAGTACCAGGGTACGAAAACTGAGACATATTTGAACACGTCTCCCGATCACATGGTTGATCATACTCTAGGTTCCACATGCATGTTTTAGCTGAAGGAAGAATACCTTAAACCTGGGTAGTTGAAACCCGTGGCATGGGTACCATGCAATATGACTTCAAAGGGTCTTCATTTGCTCACCGAACCTCTCCAATCCTATCACTGCTGCGTTTATGTCCCTGTACACATGCTTGATTCTCTTTCGGAGACATAGCAATCCATAGGTTTTAAGATACTTAAGAGTCAGGTACATTCTTAGGCGTTTAATATGCGGTGTTGAGTCCATTTCGTTGAGCAAGGAGTAGCTCTTGTCTATTCCATATTTGGCTTAAGGAACTTTATCTGTGCTCATTTCAATCTCTGGTTTTATGCAGCACCCCAACTCACCTTTACCCTTAAACAAGCATAAGTTGGTTTTCTAAATTTGAGACCCTGTTCTGTTCTGTAATTCAGTTCCTGTGTAGCCAAGTTTACATTCCGTGTATTACTGATATCTTATGATGTTTCTTTTTCTGTGTGACTTATTTCAGTTAGAATCATCGTACCTGAATCCACTCATTGTGCTGCTACGGGCCTGATGACATAGATTTCACTGCTGAGTGATACTGCATTGTACGTAAGTACCACAAGTTCTTTATCCATTTTTCACTTTCTGTGATATTGAACTTGTACGGTAAACGAGGTTCTTGTAAACAGAGGCGTCCCAAACATTGGGGTGGCTGTGTCTTTTTGATTTTAATTTCCCTAAGCTATAGGACCATAAGTGGAAGTGGCCTAGGCTCTGTTGCTTTGTTTTTTAGATGTTTCAGGAAACACCATACACTTCTCCCGAGTGTCTGTTGGCAGTTTACATCCCGCCCATCAGCATAACAAGGCTCCCAGTTCTCCATGGCCTGTCCTGCCTTTCTGGATTTTACACTTTTTTCAGATGGCCCTTTTGACCGGGGGGAAGTGAGACTTCATTGTAGTGCAGATTTCCTTTGCAAGCTTGCTTGGTTGGCCAAAAAGGGCGTATGCGTTTTTTCCTGAATATATTCAGGAAAAAACGCATACGCCCTTTTTGGCCAAGTGCATCATTGTGGACGTTCTGCCTCTTTTCCTATGCTTTCAATGCAATTCCAGTCTACCTCCTGAAATCGGTTTCCTGCAATTCTGCCCCGCTTTCAAGTCCTCTTGGCAGCCTTACTTCAGTATATTTTTGGACGATAGCTGTCATTTATAACTCTGCAGGTTTGTGAATTACAGTGCCCCTGAGCTCCTTTCTTCAACTCGTTTTCTTGTGAGCTGGCCGCAACACCACAGGATGGCTTCAGGCCCTAATCTGGTTCTGGCACGGCACGCTGAGCCTTTGGTTATTTCCTCTTCCTGGTGGGAAATGAGAGTTAAATTTGCCCGTCCAGACACCTCCAGCTAGTCTCTCATTGGTTCTCGCTATTCCTGTTCATCTTCCGCAGAAATTGCAAACTGGGCCAAACAGGAGGTTAAAGGGACTGACTCTCCAAGTCGGGAGAGTGTTAGTAAAGCGTCTGGAATGTTGCACCCGAGTACCAGGGTACGAAAACTGAGACATATTTGAACACGTCTCCCGATCACATGGTTGATCATACTCTAGGTTCCACATGCATGTTTTAGCTGAAGGAAGAATACCTTAAACCTGGGTAGTTGAAACCCGTGGAATGGGTACCATGCAATATGACTTCAAAGGGTCTTCATTTGCTCACCGAACCTCTCCAATCCTATCACTGCTGCGTTTATGTCCCTGTACACATGCTTGATTCTCTTTCGGAGACATAGCAATCCATAGGTTTTAAGATACTTAAGAGTCAGGTACATTCTTAGGCATTTAATATGCGGTGTTGAGTCCATTTCGTTGAGCAAGGAGTAGCTCTTGTCTATTCCATATTTGGCTTAAGGAACTTTATCTGTGCTCATTTCAATCTCTGGTTTTATGCAGCACCCCAACTCACCTTTACCCTTAAACAAGCATAAGTTGGTTTTCTAAATTTGAGACCCTGTTCTGTTCTGTAATTCAGTTCCTGTGTAGCCAAGTTTACATTCCGTGTATTACTGATATCTTATGATGTTTCTTTTTCTGTGTGACTTATTTCAGTTAGAATCATCGTACCTGAATCCACTCATTGTGCTGCTACGGGCCTGATGACATAGATTTCACTGCTGAGTGATACTGCATTGTACGTAAGTACCACAAGTTCTTTATCCATTTTTCACTTTCTGTGATATTGAACTTGTACGGTAAACGAGGTTCTTGTAAACAGAGGCGTCCCAAACATTGGGGTGGCTGTGTCTTTTTGATTTTAATTTCCCTAAGCTATAGGACCATAAGTGGAAGTGGCCTAGGCTCTGTTGCTTTGTTTTTTAGATGTTTCAGGAAACACCATACACTTCTCCCGAGTGTCTGTTGGCAGTTTACATCCCGCCCATCAGCATAACAAGGCTCCCAGTTCTCCATGGCCTGTCCTGCCTTTCTGGATTTTACACTTTTTTCAGATGGCCCTTTTGACCGGGGGGAAGTGAGACTTCATTGTAGTGCAGATTTCCTTTGCAAGCTTGCTTGGTTGGCCAAAAAGGGCGTATGCGTTTTTTCCTGAATATATTCAGGAAAAAACGCATACGCCCTTTTTGGCCAAGTGCATCATTGTGGACGTTCTGCCTCTTTTCCTATGCTTTCAATGCAATTCCAGTCTACCTCCTGAAATCGGTTTCCTGCAATTCTGCCCCGCTTTCAAGTCCTCTTGGCAGCCTTACTTCAGTATATTTTTGGACGATAGCTGTCATTTATAACTCTGCAGGTTTGTGAATTACAGTGCCCCTGAGCTCCTTTCTTCAACTCGTTTTCTTGTGAGCTGGCCGCAACACCGCAGGATGGCTTCAGGCCCTAATCTGGTTCCGGCACGGCACGCTGAGCCTTTGGTTATTTCCTCTTCCTGGTGGGAAATGAGAGTTAAATTTGCCCGTCCAGACACCTCCAGCTAGTCTCTCATTGGTTCTCGCTATTCCTGTTCATCTTCCGCAGAAATTGCAAACTGGGCCAAACAGGAGGTTAAAGGGACTGACTCTCCAAGTCGGGAGAGTGTTAGTAAAGCGTCTGGAATGTTGCACCCGAGTACCAGGGTACGAAAACTGAGACATATTTGAACACGTCTCCCGATCACATGGTTGATCATACTCTAGGTTCCACATGCATGTTTTAGCTGAAGGAAGAATACCTTAAACCTGGGTAGTTGAAACCCGTGGCATGGGTACCATGCAATATGACTTCAAAGGGTCTTCATTTGCTCACCGAACCTCTCCAATCCTATCACTGCTGCGTTTATGTCCCTGTACACATGCTTGATTCTCTTTCGGAGACATAGCAATCCATAGGTTTTAAGATACTTAAGAGTCAGGTACATTCTTAGGCGTTTAATATGCGGTGTTGAGTCCATTTCGTTGAGCAAGGAGTAGCTCTTGTCTATTCCATATTTGGCTTAAGGAACTTTATCTGTGCTCATTTCAATCTCTGGTTTTATGCAGCACCCCAACTCACCTTTACCCTTAAACAAGCATAAGTTGGTTTTCTAAATTTGAGACCCTGTTCTGTTCTGTAATTCAGTTCCTGTGTAGCCAAGTTTACATTCCGTGTATTACTGATATCTTATGATGTTTCTTTTTCTGTGTGACTTATTTCAGTTAGAATCATCGTACCTGAATCCACTCATTGTGCTGCTACGGGCCTGATGACATAGATTTCACTGCTGAGTGATACTGCATTGTACGTAAGTACCACAAGTTCTTTATCCATTTTTCACTTTCTGTGATATTGAACTTGTACGGTAAACGAGGTTCTTGTAAACAGAGGCGTCCCAAACATTGGGGTGGCTGTGTCTTTTTGATTTTAATTTCCCTAAGCTATAGGACCATAAGTGGAAGTGGCCTAGGCTCTGTTGCTTTGTTTTTTAGATGTTTCAGGAAACACCATACACTTCTCCCGAGTGTCTGTTGGCAGTTTACATCCCGCCCATCAGCATAACAAGGCTCCCAGTTCTCCATGGCCTGTCCTGCCTTTCTGGATTTTACACTTTTTTCAGATGGCCCTTTTGACCGGGGGGAAGTGAGACTTCATTGTAGTGCAGATTTCCTTTGCAAGCTTGCTTGGTTGGCCAAAAAGGGCGTATGCGTTTTTTCCTGAATATATTCAGGAAAAAACGCATACGCCCTTTTTGGCCAAGTGCATCATTGTGGACGTTCTGCCTCTTTTCCTATGCTTTCAATGCAATTCCAGTCTACCTCCTGAAATCGGTTTCCTGCAATTCTGCCCCGCTTTCAAGTCCTCTTGGCAGCCTTACTTCAGTATATTTTTGGACGATAGCTGTCATTTATAACTCTGCAGGTTTGTGAATTACAGTGCCCCTGAGCTCCTTTCTTCAACTCGTTTTCTTGTGAGCTGGCCGCAACACCGCAGGATGGCTTCAGGCCCTAATCTGGTTCCGGCACGGCACGCTGAGCCTTTGGTTATTTCCTCTTCCTGGTGGGAAATGAGAGTTAAATTTGCCCGTCCAGACACCTCCAGCTAGTCTCTCATTGGTTCTCGCTATTCCTGTTCATCTTCCGCAGAAATTGCAAACTGGGCCAAACAGGAGGTTAAAGGGACTGACTCTCCAAGTCGGGAGAGTGTTAGTAAAGCGTCTGGAATGTTGCACCCGAGTACCAGGGTACGAAAACTGAGACATATTTGAACACGTCTCCCGATCACATGGTTGATCATACTCTAGGTTCCACATGCATGTTTTAGCTGAAGGAAGAATACCTTAAACCTGGGTAGTTGAAACCCGTGGCATGGGTACCATGCAATATGACTTCAAAGGGTCTTCATTTGCTCACCGAACCTCTCCAATCCTATCACTGCTGCGTTTATGTCCCTGTACACATGCTTGATTCTCTTTCGGAGACATAGCAATCCATAGGTTTTAAGATACTTAAGAGTCAGGTACATTCTTAGGCGTTTAATATGCGGTGTTGAGTCCATTTCGTTGAGCAAGGAGTAGCTCTTGTCTATTCCATATTTGGCTTAAGGAACTTTATCTGTGCTCATTTCAATCTCTGGTTTTATGCAGCACCCCAACTCACCTTTACCCTTAAACAAGCATAAGTTGGTTTTCTAAATTTGAGACCCTGTTCTGTTCTGTAATTCAGTTCCTGTGTAGCCAAGTTTACATTCCGTGTATTACTGATATCTTATGATGTTTCTTTTTCTGTGTGACTTATTTCAGTTAGAATCATCGTACCTGAATCCACTCATTGTGCTGCTACGGGCCTGATGACATAGATTTCACTGCTGAGTGATACTGCATTGTACGTAAGTACCACAAGTTCTTTATCCATTTTTCACTTTCTGTGATATTGAACTTGTACGGTAAACGAGGTTCTTGTAAACAGAGGCGTCCCAAACATTGGGGTGGCTGTGTCTTTTTGATTTTAATTTCCCTAAGCTATAGGACCATAAGTGGAAGTGCCCTAGGCTCTGTTGCTTTGTTTTTTAGATGTTTCAGGAAACACCATACACTTCTCCCGAGTGTCTGTTGGCAGTTTACATCCCGCCCATCAGCATAACAAGGCTCCCAGTTCTCCATGGCCTGTCCTGCCTTTCTGGATTTTACACTTTTTTCAGATGGCCCTTTTGACCGGGGGGAAGTGAGACTTCATTGTAGTGCAGATTTCCTTTGCAAGCTTGCTTGGTTGGCCAAAAAGGGCGTATGCGTTTTTTCCTGAATATATTCAGGAAAAAACGCATACGCCCTTTTTGGCCAAGTGCATCATTGTGGACGTTCTGCCTCTTTTCCTATGCTTTCAATGCAATTCCAGTCTACCTCCTGAAATCGGTTTCCTGCAATTCTGCCCCGCTTTCAAGTCCTCTTGGCAGCCTTACTTCAGTATATTTTTGGACGATAGCTGTCATTTATAACTCTGCAGGTTTGTGAATTACAGTGCCCCTGAGCTCCTTTCTTCAACTCGTTTTCTTGTGAGCTGGCCGCAACACCGCAGGATGGCTTCAGGCCCTAATCTGGTTCCGGCACGGCACGCTGAGCCTTTGGTTATTTCCTCTTCCTGGTGGGAAATGAGAGTTAAATTTGCCCGTCCAGACACCTCCAGCTAGTCTCTCATTGGTTCTCGCTATTCCTGTTCATCTTCCGCAGAAATTGCAAACTGGGCCAAACAGGAGGTTAAAGGGACTGACTCTCCAAGTCGGGAGAGTGTTAGTAAAGCGTCTGGAATGTTGCACCCGAGTACCAGGGTACGAAAACTGAGACATATTTGAACACGTCTCCCGATCACATGGTTGATCATACTCTAGGTTCCACATGCATGTTTTAGCTGAAGGAAGAATACCTTAAACCTGGGTAGTTGAAACCCGTGGCATGGGTACCATGCAATATGACTTCAAAGGGTCTTCATTTGCTCACCGAACCTCTCCAATCCTATCACTGCTGCGTTTATGTCCCTGTACACATGCTTGATTCTCTTTCGGAGACATAGCAATCCATAGGTTTTAAGATACTTAAGAGTCAGGTACATTCTTAGGCGTTTAATATGCGGTGTTGAGTCCATTTCGTTGAGCAAGGAGTAGCTCTTGTCTATTCCATATTTGGCTTAAGGAACTTTATCTGTGCTCATTTCAATCTCTGGTTTTATGCAGCACCCCAACTCACCTTTACCCTTAAACAAGCATAAGTTGGTTTTCTAAATTTGAGACCCTGTTCTGTTCTGTAATTCAGTTCCTGTGTAGCCAAGTTTACATTCCGTGTATTACTGATATCTTATGATGTTTCTTTTTCTGTGTGACTTATTTCAGTTAGAATCATCGTACCTGAATCCACTCATTGTGCTGCTACGGGCCTGATGACATAGATTTCACTGCTGAGTGATACTGCATTGTACGTAAGTACCACAAGTTCTTTATCCATTTTTCACTTTCTGTGATATTGAACTTGTACGGTAAACGAGGTTCTTGTAAACAGAGGCGTCCCAAACATTGGGGTGGCTGTGTCTTTTTGATTTTAATTTCCCTAAGCTATAGGACCATAAGTGGAAGTGGCCTAGGCTCTGTTGCTTTGTTTTTTAGATGTTTCAGGAAACACCATACACTTCTCCCGAGTGTCTGTTGGCAGTTTACATCCCGCCCATCAGCATAACAAGGCTCCCTGTTCTCCATGGCCTGTCCTGCCTTTCTGGATTTTACACTTTTTTCAGATGGCCCTTTTGACCGGGGGGAAGTGAGACTTCATTGTAGTGCAGATTTCCTTTGCAAGCTTGCTTGGTTGGCCAAAAAGGGCGTATGCGTTTTTTCCTGAATATATTCAGGAAAAAACGCATACGCCCTTTTTGGCCAAGTGCATCATTGTGGACGTTCTGCCTCTTTTCGTATGCTTTCAATGCAATTCCAGTCTACCTCCTGAAATCGGTTTCCTGCAATTCTGCCCCGCTTTCAAGTCCTCTTGGCAGCCTTACTTCAGTATATTTTTGGACGATAGCTGTCATTTATAACTCTGCAGGTTTGTGAATTACAGTGCCCCTGAGCTCCTTTCTTCAACTCGTTTTCTTGTGAGCTGGCCGCAACACCGCAGGATGGCTTCAGGCCCTAATCTGGTTCCGGCACGGCACGCTGAGCCTTTGGTTATTTCCTCTTCCTGGTGGGAAATGAGAGTTAAATTTGCCCGTCCAGACACCTCCAGCTAGTCTCTCATTGGTTCTCGCTATTCCTGTTCATCTTCCGCAGAAATTGCAAACTGGGCCAAACAGGAGGTTAAAGGGACTGACTCTCCAAGTCGGGAGAGTGTTAGTAAAGCGTCTGGAATGTTGCACCCGAGTACCAGGGTACGAAAACTGAGACATATTTGAACACGTCTCCCGATCACATGGTTGATCATACTCTAGGTTCCACATGCATGTTTTAGCTGAAGGAAGAATACCTTAAACCTGGGTAGTTGAAACCCGTGGCATGGGTACCATGCAATATGACTTCAAAGGGTCTTCATTTGCTCACCGAACCTCTCCAATCCTATCACTGCTGCGTTTATGTCCCTGTACACATGCTTGATTCTCTTTCGGAGACATAGCAATCCATAGGTTTTAAGATACTTAAGAGTCAGGTACATTCTTAGGCGTTTAATATGCGGTGTTGAGTCCATTTCGTTGAGCAAGGAGTAGCTCTTGTCTATTCCATATTTGGCTTAAGGAACTTTATCTGTGCTCATTTCAATCTCTGGTTTTATGCAGCACCCCAACTCACCTTTACCCTTAAACAAGCATAAGTTGGTTTTCTAAATTTGAGACCCTGTTCTGTTCTGTAATTCAGTTCCTGTGTAGCCAAGTTTACATTCCGTGTATTACTGATATCTTATGATGTTTCTTTTTCTGTGTGACTTATTTCAGTTAGAATCATCGTACCTGAATCCACTCATTGTGCTGCTACGGGCCTGATGACATAGATTTCACTGCTGAGTGATACTGCATTGTACGTAAGTACCACAAGTTCTTTATCCATTTTTCACTTTCTGTGATATTGAACTTGTACGGTAAACGAGGTTCTTGTAAACAGAGGCGTCCCAAACATTGGGGTGGCTGTGTCTTTTTGATTTTAATTTCCCTAAGCTATAGGACCATAAGTGGAAGTGCCCTAGGCTCTGTTGCTTTGTTTTTTAGATGTTTCAGGAAACACCATACACTTCTCCCGAGTGTCTGTTGGCAGTTTACATCCCGCCCATCAGCATAACAAGGCTCCCAGTTCTCCATGGCCTGTCCTGCCTTTCTGGATTTTACACTTTTTTCAGATGGCCCTTTTGACCGGGGGGAAGTGAGACTTCATTGTAGTGCAGATTTCCTTTGCAAGCTTGCTTGGTTGGCCAAAAAGGGCGTATGCGTTTTTTCCTGAATATATTCAGGAAAAAACGCATACGCCCTTTTTGGCCAAGTGCATCATTGTGGACGTTCTGCCTCTTTTCCTATGCTTTCAATGCAATTCCAGTCTACCTCCTGAAATCGGTTTCCTGCAATTCTGCCCCGCTTTCAAGTCCTCTTGGCAGCCTTACTTCAGTATATTTTTGGACGATAGCTGTCATTTATAACTCTGCAGGTTTGTGAATTACAGTGCCCCTGAGCTCCTTTCTTCAACTCGTTTTCTTGTGAGCTGGCCGCAACACCGCAGGATGGCTTCAGGCCCTAATCTGGTTCCGGCACGGCACGCTGAGCCTTTGGTTATTTCCTCTTCCTGGTGGGAAATGAGAGTTAAATTTGCCCGTCCAGACACCTCCAGCTAGTCTCTCATTGGTTCTCGCTATTCCTGTTCATCTTCCGCAGAAATTGCAAACTGGGCCAAACAGGAGGTTAAAGGGACTGACTCTCCAAGTCGGGAGAGTGTTAGTAAAGCGTCTGGAATGTTGCACCCGAGTACCAGGGTACGAAAACTGAGACATATTTGAACACGTCTCCCGATCACATGGTTGATCATACTCTAGGTTCCACATGCATGTTTTAGCTGAAGGAAGAATACCTTAAACCTGGGTAGTTGAAACCCGTGGCATGGGTACCATGCAATATGACTTCAAAGGGTCTTCATTTGCTCACCGAACCTCTCCAATCCTATCACTGCTGCGTTTATGTCCCTGTACACATGCTTGATTCTCTTTCGGAGACATAGCAATCCATAGGTTTTAAGATACTTAAGAGTCAGGTACATTCTTAGGCGTTTAATATGCGGTGTTGAGTCCATTTCGTTGAGCAAGGAGTAGCTCTTGTCTATTCCATATTTGGCTTAAGGAACTTTATCTGTGCTCATTTCAATCTCTGGTTTTATGCAGCACCCCAACTCACCTTTACCCTTAAACAAGCATAAGTTGGTTTTCTAAATTTGAGACCCTGTTCTGTTCTGTAATTCAGTTCCTGTGTAGCCAAGTTTACATTCCGTGTATTACTGATATCTTATGATGTTTCTTTTTCTGTGTGACTTATTTCAGTTAGAATCATCGTACCTGAATCCACTCATTGTGCTGCTACGGGCCTGATGACATAGATTTCACTGCTGAGTGATACTGCATTGTACGTAAGTACCACAAGTTCTTTATCCATTTTTCACTTTCTGTGATATTGAACTTGTACGGTAAACGAGGTTCTTGTAAACAGAGGCGTCCCAAACATTGGGGTGGCTGTGTCTTTTTGATTTTAATTTCCCTAAGCTATAGGACCATAAGTGGAAGTGCCCTAGGCTCTGTTGCTTTGTTTTTTAGATGTTTCAGGAAACACCATACACTTCTCCCGAGTGTCTGTTGGCAGTTTACATCCCGCCCATCAGCATAACAAGGCTCCCAGTTCTCCATGGCCTGTCCTGCCTTTCTGGATTTTACACTTTTTTCAGATGGCCCTTTTGACCGGGGGGAAGTGAGACTTCATTGTAGTGCAGATTTCCTTTGCAAGCTTGCTTGGTTGGCCAAAAAGGGCGTATGCGTTTTTTCCTGAATATATTCAGGAAAAAACGCATACGCCCTTTTTGGCCAAGTGCATCATTGTGGACGTTCTGCCTCTTTTCCTATGCTTTCAATGCAATTCCAGTCTACCTCCTGAAATCGGTTTCCTGCAATTCTGCCCCGCTTTCAAGTCCTCTTGGCAGCCTTACTTCAGTATATTTTTGGACGATAGCTGTCATTTATAACTCTGCAGGTTTGTGAATTACAGTGCCCCTGAGCTCCTTTCTTCAACTCGTTTTCTTGTGAGCTGGCCGCAACACCGCAGGATGGCTTCAGGCCCTAATCTGGTTCCGGCACGGCACGCTGAGCCTTTGGTTATTTCCTCTTCCTGGTGGGAAATGAGAGTTAAATTTGCCCGTCCAGACACCTCCAGCTAGTCTCTCATTGGTTCTCGCTATTCCTGTTCATCTTCCGCAGAAATTGCAAACTGGGCCAAACAGGAGGTTAAAGGGACTGACTCTCCAAGTCGGGAGAGTGTTAGTAAAGCGTCTGGAATGTTGCACCCGAGTACCAGGGTACGAAAACTGAGACATATTTGAACACGTCTCCCGATCACATGGTTGATCATACTCTAGGTTCCACATGCATGTTTTAGCTGAAGGAAGAATACCTTAAACCTGGGTAGTTGAAACCCGTGGCATGGGTACCATGCAATATGACTTCAAAGGGTCTTCATTTGCTCACCGAACCTCTCCAATCCTATCACTGCTGCGTTTATGTCCCTGTACACATGCTTGATTCTCTTTCGGAGACATAGCAATCCATAGGTTTTAAGATACTTAAGAGTCAGGTACATTCTTAGGCGTTTAATATGCGGTGTTGAGTCCATTTCGTTGAGCAAGGAGTAGCTCTTGTCTATTCCATATTTGGCTTAAGGAACTTTATCTGTGCTCATTTCAATCTCTGGTTTTATGCAGCACCCCAACTCACCTTTACCCTTAAACAAGCATAAGTTGGTTTTCTAAATTTGAGACCCTGTTCTGTTCTGTAATTCAGTTCCTGTGTAGCCAAGTTTACATTCCGTGTATTACTGATATCTTATGATGTTTCTTTTTCTGTGTGACTTATTTCAGTTAGAATCATCGTACCTGAATCCACTCATTGTGCTGCTACGGGCCTGATGACATAGATTTCACTGCTGAGTGATACTGCATTGTACGTAAGTACCACAAGTTCTTTATCCATTTTTCACTTTCTGTGACATTGAACTTGTACGGTAAACGAGGTTCTTGTAAACAGAGGCGTCCCAAACATTGGGGTGGCTGTGTCTTTTTGATTTTAATTTCCCTAAGCTATAGGACCATAAGTGGAAGTGGCCTAGGCTCTGTTGCTTTGTTTTTTAGATGTTTCAGGAAACACCATACACTTCTCCCGAGTGTCTGTTGGCAGTTTACATCCCGCCCATCAGCATAACAAGGCTCCCAGTTCTCCATGGCCTGTCCTGCCTTTCTGGATTTTACACTTTTTTCAGATGGCCCTTTTGACCGGGGGGAAGTGAGACTTCATTGTAGTGCAGATTTCCTTTGCAAGCTTGCTTGGTTGGCCAAAAAGGGCGTATGCGTTTTTTCCTGAATATATTCAGGAAAAAACGCATACGCCCTTTTTGGCCAAGTGCATCATTGTGGACGTTCTGCCTCTTTTCCTATGCTTTCAATGCAATTCCAGTCTACCTCCTGAAATCGGTTTCCTGCAATTCTGCCCCGCTTTCAAGTCCTCTTGGCAGCCTTACTTCAGTATATTTTTGGACGATAGCTGTCATTTATAACTCTGCAGGTTTGTGAATTACAGTGCCCCTGAGCTCCTTTCTTCAACTCGTTTTCTTGTGAGCTGGCCGCAACACCGCAGGATGGCTTCAGGCCCTAATCTGGTTCCGGCACGGCACGCTGAGCCTTTGGTTATTTCCTCTTCCTGGTGGGAAATGAGAGTTAAATTTGCCCGTCCAGACACCTCCAGCTAGTCTCTCATTGGTTCTCGCTATTCCTGTTCATCTTCCGCAGAAATTGCAAACTGGGCCAAACAGGAGGTTAAAGGGACTGACTCTCCAAGTCGGGAGAGTGTTAGTAAAGCGTCTGGAATGTTGCACCCGAGTACCAGGGTACGAAAACTGAGACATATTTGAACACGTCTCCCGATCACATGGTTGATCATACTCTAGGTTCCACATGCATGTTTTAGCTGAAGGAAGAATACCTTAAACCTGGGTAGTTGAAACCCGTGGCATGGGTACCATGCAATATGACTTCAAAGGGTCTTCATTTGCTCACCGAACCTCTCCAATCCTATCACTGCTGCGTTTATGTCCCTGTACACATGCTTGATTCTCTTTCGGAGACATAGCAATCCATAGGTTTTAAGATACTTAAGAGTCAGGTACATTCTTAGGCGTTTAATATGCGGTGTTGAGTCCATTTCGTTGAGCAAGGAGTAGCTCTTGTCTATTCCATATTTGGCTTAAGGAACTTTATCTGTGCTCATTTCAATCTCTGGTTTTATGCAGCACCCCAACTCACCTTTACCCTTAAACAAGCATAAGTTGGTTTTCTAAATTTGAGACCCTGTTCTGTTCTGTAATTCAGTTCCTGTGTAGCCAAGTTTACATTCCGTGTATTACTGATATCTTATGATGTTTCTTTTTCTGTGTGACTTATTTCAGTTAGAATCATCGTACCTGAATCCACTCATTGTGCTGCTACGGGCCTGATGACATAGATTTCACTGCTGAGTGATACTGCATTGTACGTAAGTACCACAAGTTCTTTATCCATTTTTCACTTTCTGTGATATTGAACTTGTACGGTAAACGAGGTTCTTGTAAACAGAGGCGTCCCAAACATTGGGGTGGCTGTGTCTTTTTGATTTTAATTTCCCTAAGCTATAGGACCATAAGTGGAAGTGCCCTAGGCTCTGTTGCTTTGTTTTTTAGATGTTTCAGGAAACACCATACACTTCTCCCGAGGGTCTGTTGGCAGTTTACATCCCGCCCATCAGCATAACAAGGCTCCCAGTTCTCCATGGCCTGTCCTGCCTTTCTGGATTTTACACTTTTTTCAGATGGCCCTTTTGACCGGGGGGAAGTGAGACTTCATTGTAGTGCAGATTTCCTTTGCAAGCTTGCTTGGTTGGCCAAAAAGGGCGTATGCGTTTTTTCCTGAATATATTCAGGAAAAAACGCATACGCCCTTTTTGGCCAAGTGCATCATTGTGGACGTTCTGCCTCTTTTCCTATGCTTTCAATGCAATTCCAGTCTACCTCCTGAAATCGGTTTCCTGCAATTCTGCCCCGCTTTCAAGTCCTCTTGGCAGCCTTACTTCAGTATATTTTTGGACGATAGCTGTCATTTATAACTCTGCAGGTTTGTGAATTACAGTGCCCCCGAGCTCCTTTCTTCAACTCGTTTTCTCGTGAGGTGGCCGCAACACCGCAGGATGGCTTCAGGCCCTAATCTGGTTCCGGCACGGCACGCTGAGCCTTTGGTTATTTCCTCTTCCTGGTGGGAAATGAGAGTTAAATTTGCCCGTCCAGACACCTCCAGCTAGTCTCTCATTGGTTCTCGCTATTCCTGTTCATCTTCCGCAGAAATTGCAAACTGGGCCAAACAGGAGGTTAAAGGGACTGACTCTCCAAGTCGGGAGAGTGTTAGTAAAGCGTCTGGAATGTTGCACCCGAGTACCAGGGTACGAAAACTGAGACATATTTGAACACGTCTCCCGATCACATGGTTGATCATACTCTAGGTTCCACATGCATGTTTTAGCTGAAGGAAGAATACCTTAAACCTGGGTAGTTGAAACCCGTGGCATGGGTACCATGCAATATGACTTCAAAGGGTCTTCATTTGCTCACCGAACCTCTCCAATCCTATCACTGCTGCGTTTATGTCCCTGTACACATGCTTGATTCTCTTTCGGAGACATAGCAATCCATAGGTTTTAAGATACTTAAGAGTCAGGTACATTCTTAGGCGTTTAATATGCGGTGTTGAGTCCATTTCGTTGAGCAAGGAGTAGCTCTTGTCTATTCCATATTTGGCTTAAGGAACTTTATCTGTGCTCATTTCAATCTGTGGTTTTATGCAGCACCCCAACTCACCTTTACCCTTAAACAAGCATAAGTTGGTTTTCTAAATTTGAGACCCTGTTCTGTTCTGTAATTCAGTTCCTGTGTAGCCAAGTTTACATTCCGTGTATTACTGATATCTTATGATGTTTCTTTTTCTGTGTGACTTATTTCAGTTAGAATCATCGTACCTGAATCCACTCATTGTGCTGCTACGGGCCTGATGACATAGATTTCACTGCTGAGTGATACTGCATTGTACGTAAGTACCACAAGTTCTTTATCCATTTTTCACTTTCTGTGATATTGAACTTGTACGGTAAACGAGGTTCTTGTAAACAGAGGCGTCCCAAACATTGGGGTGGCTGTGTCTTTTTGATTTTAATTTCCCTAAGCTATAGGACCATAAGTGGAAGTGGCCTAGGCTCTGTTGCTTTGTTTTTTAGATGTTTCAGGAAACACCATACACTTCTCCCGAGGGTCTGTTGGCAGTTTACATCCCGCCCATCAGCATAACAAGGCTCCCAGTTCTCCATGGCCTGTCCTGCCTTTCTGGATTTTACACTTTTTTCAGATGGCCCTTTTGACCGGGGGGAAGTGAGACTTCATTGTAGTGCAGATTTCCTTTGCAAGCTTGCTTGGTTGGCCAAAAAGGGCGTATGCGTTTTTTCCTGAATATATTCAGGAAAAAACGCATACGCCCTTTTTGGCCAAGTGCATCATTGTGGACGTTCTGCCTCTTTTCCTATGCTTTCAATGCAATTCCAGTCTACCTCCTGAAATCGGTTTCCTGCAATTCTGCCCCGCTTTCAAGTCCTCTTGGCAGCCTTACTTCAGTATATTTTTGGACGATAGCTGTCATTTATAACTCTGCAGGTTTGTGAATTACAGTGCCCCTGAGCTCCTTTCTTCAACTCGTTTTCTTGTGAGCTGGCCGCAACACCGCAGGATGGCTTCAGGCCCTAATCTGGTTCCGGCACGGCACGCTGAGCCTTTGGTTATTTCCTCTTCCTGGTGGGAAATGAGAGTTAAATTTGCCCGTCCAGACACCTCCAGCTAGTCTCTCATTGGTTCTCGCTATTCCTGTTCATCTTCCGCAGAAATTGCAAACTGGGCCAAACAGGAGGTTAAAGGGACTGACTCTCCAAGTCGGGAGAGTGTTAGTAAAGCGTCTGGAATGTTGCACCCGAGTACCAGGGTACGAAAACTGAGACATATTTGAACACGTCTCCCGATCACATGGTTGATCATACTCTAGGTTCCACATGCATGTTTTAGCTGAAGGAAGAATACCTTAAACCTGGGTAGTTGAAACCCGTGGCATGGGTACCATGCAATATGACTTCAAAGGGTCTTCATTTGCTCACCGAACCTCTCCAATCCTATCACTGCTGCGTTTATGTCCCTGTACACATGCTTGATTCTCTTTCGGAGACATAGCAATCCATAGGTTTTAAGATACTTAAGAGTCAGGTACATTCTTAGGCGTTTAATATGCGGTGTTGAGTCCATTTCGTTGAGCAAGGAGTAGCTCTTGTCTATTCCATATTTGGCTTAAGGAACTTTATCTGTGCTCATTTCAATCTCTGGTTTTATGCAGCACCCCAACTCACCTTTACCCTTAAACAAGCATAAGTTGGTTTTCTAAATTTGAGACCCTGTTCTGTTCTGTAATTCAGTTCCTGTGTAGCCAAGTTTACATTCCGTGTATTACTGATATCTTATGATGTTTCTTTTTCTGTGTGACTTATTTCAGTTAGAATCATCGTACCTGAATCCACTCATTGTGCTGCTACGGGCCTGATGACATAGATTTCACTGCTGAGTGATACTGCATTGTACGTAAGTACCACAAGTTCTTTATCCATTTTTCACTTTCTGTGACATTGAACTTGTACGGTAAACGAGGTTCTTGTAAACAGAGGCGTCCCAAACATTGGGGTGGCTGTGTCTTTTTGATTTTAATTTCCCTAAGCTATAGGACCATAAGTGGAAGTGGCCTAGGCTCTGTTGCTTTGTTTTTTAGATGTTTCAGGAAACACCATACACTTCTCCCGAGTGTCTGTTGGCAGTTTACATCCCGCCCATCAGCATAACAAGGCTCCCAGTTCTCCATGGCCTGTCCTGCCTTTCTGGATTTTACACTTTTTTCAGATGGCCCTTTTGACCGGGGGGAAGTGAGACTTCATTGTAGTGCAGATTTCCTTTGCAAGCTTGCTTGGTTGGCCAAAAAGGGCGTATGCGTTTTTTCCTGAATATATTCAGGAAAAAACGCATACGCCCTTTTTGGCCAAGTGCATCATTGTGGACGTTCTGCCTCTTTTCCTATGCTTTCAATGCAATTCCAGTCTACCTCCTGAAATCGGTTTCCTGCAATTCTGCCCCGCTTTCAAGTCCTCTTGGCAGCCTTACTTCAGTATATTTTTGGACGATAGCTGTCATTTATAACTCTGCAGGTTTGTGAATTACAGTGCCCCTGAGCTCCTTTCTTCAACTCGTTTTCTTGTGAGCTGGCCGCAACACCGCAGGATGGCTTCAGGCCCTAATCTGGTTCCGGCACGGCACGCTGAGCCTTTGGTTATTTCCTCTTCCTGGTGGGAAATGAGAGTTAAATTTGCCCGTCCAGACACCTCCAGCTAGTCTCTCATTGGTTCTCGCTATTCCTGTTCATCTTCCGCAGAAATTGCAAACTGGGCCAAACAGGAGGTTAAAGGGACTGACTCTCCAAGTCGGGAGAGTGTTAGTAAAGCGTCTGGAATGTTGCACCCGAGTACCAGGGTACGAAAACTGAGACATATTTGAACACGTCTCCCGATCACATGGTTGATCATACTCTAGGTTCCACATGCATGTTTTAGCTGAAGGAAGAATACCTTAAACCTGGGTAGTTGAAACCCGTGGCATGGGTACCATGCAATATGACTTCAAAGGGTCTTCATTTGCTCACCGAACCTCTCCAATCCTATCACTGCTGCGTTTATGTCCCTGTACACATGCTTGATTCTCTTTCGGAGACATAGCAATCCATAGGTTTTAAGATACTTAAGAGTCAGGTACATTCTTAGGCGTTTAATATGCGGTGTTGAGTCCATTTCGTTGAGCAAGGAGTAGCTCTTGTCTATTCCATATTTGGCTTAAGGAACTTTATCTGTGCTCATTTCAATCTCTGGTTTTATGCAGCACCCCAACTCACCTTTACCCTTAAACAAGCATAAGTTGGTTTTCTAAATTTGAGACCCTGTTCTGTTCTGTAATTCAGTTCCTGTGTAGCCAAGTTTACATTCCGTGTATTACTGATATCTTATGATGTTTCTTTTTCTGTGTGACTTATTTCAGTTAGAATCATCGTACCTGAATCCACTCATTGTGCTGCTACGGGCCTGATGACATAGATTTCACTGCTGAGTGATACTGCATTGTACGTAAGTACCACAAGTTCTTTATCCATTTTTCACTTTCTGTGATATTGAACTTGTACGGTAAACGAGGTTCTTGTAAACAGAGGCGTCCCAAACATTGGGGTGGCTGTGTCTTTTTTATTTTAATTTCCCTAAGCTATAGGACCATAAGTGGAAGTGCCCTAGGCTCTGTTGCTTTGTTTTTTAGATGTTTCAGGAAACACCATACACTTCTCCCGAGTGTCTGTTGGCAGTTTACATCCCGCCCATCAGCATAACAAGGCTCCCAGTTCTCCATGGCCTGTCCTGCCTTTCTGGATTTTACACTTTTTTCAGATGGCCCTTTTGACCGGGGGGAAGTGAGACTTCATTGTAGTGCAGATTTCCTTTGCAAGCTTGCTTGGTTGGCCAAAAAGGGCGTATGCGTTTTTTCCTGAATATATTCAGGAAAAAACGCATACGCCCTTTTTGGCCAAGTGCATCATTGTGGACGTTCTGCCTCTTTTCCTATGCTTTCAATGCAATTCCAGTCTACCTCCTGAAATCGGTTTCCTGCAATTCTGCCCCGCTTTCAAGTCCTCTTGGCAGCCTTACTTCAGTATATTTTTGGACGATAGCTGTCATTTATAACTCTGCAGGTTTGTGAATTACAGTGCCCCTGAGCTCCTTTCTTCAACTCGTTTTCTTGTGAGCTGGCCGCAACACCGCAGGATGGCTTCAGGCCCTAATCTGGTTCCGGCACGGCACGCTGAGCCTTTGGTTATTTCCTCTTCCTGGTGGGAAATGAGAGTTAAATTTGCCCGTCCAGACACCTCCAGCTAGTCTCTCATTGGTTCTCGCTATTCCTGTTCATCTTCCGCAGAAATTGCAAACTGGGCCAAACAGGAGGTTAAAGGGACTGACTCTCCAAGTCGGGAGAGTGTTAGTAAAGCGTCTGGAATGTTGCACCCGAGTACCAGGGTACGAAAACTGAGACATATTTGAACACGTCTCCCGATCACATGGTTGATCATACTCTAGGTTCCACATGCATGTTTTAGCTGAAGGAAGAATACCTTAAACCTGGGTAGTTGAAACCCGTGGCATGGGTACCATGCAATATGACTTCAAAGGGTCTTCATTTGCTCACCGAACCTCTCCAATCCTATCACTGCTGCGTTTATGTCCCTGTACACATGCTTGATTCTCTTTCGGAGACATAGCAATCCATAGGTTTTAAGATACTTAAGAGTCAGGTACATTCTTAGGCGTTTAATATGCGGTGTTGAGTCCATTTCGTTGAGCAAGGAGTAGCTCTTGTCTATTCCATATTTGGCTTAAGGAACTTTATCTGTGCTCATTTCAATCTCTGGTTTTATGCAGCACCCCAACTCACCTTTACCCTTAAACAAGCATAAGTTGGTTTTCTAAATTTGAGACCCTGTTCTGTTCTGTAATTCAGTTCCTGTGTAGCCAAGTTTACATTCCGTGTATTACTGATATCTTATGATGTTTCTTTTTCTGTGTGACTTATTTCAGTTAGAATCATCGTACCTGAATCCACTCATTGTGCTGCTACGGGCCTGATGACATAGATTTCACTGCTGAGTGATACTGCATTGTACGTAAGTACCACAAGTTCTTTATCCATTTTTCACTTTCTGTGACATTGAACTTGTACGGTAAACGAGGTTCTTGTAAACAGAGGCGTCCCAAACATTGGGGTGGCTGTGTCTTTTTGATTTTAATTTCCCTAAGCTATAGGACCATAAGTGGAAGTGGCCTAGGCTCTGTTGCTTTGTTTTTTAGATGTTTCAGGAAACACCATACACTTCTCCCGAGTGTCTGTTGGCAGTTTACATCCCGCCCATCAGCATAACAAGGCTCCCAGTTCTCCATGGCCTGTCCTGCCTTTCTGGATTTTACACTTTTTTCAGATGGCCCTTTTGACCGGGGGGAAGTGAGACTTCATTGTAGTGCAGATTTCCTTTGCAAGCTTGCTTGGTTGGCCAAAAAGGGCGTATGCGTTTTTTCCTGAATATATTCAGGAAAAAACGCATACGCCCTTTTTGGCCAAGTGCATCATTGTGGACGTTCTGCCTCTTTTCCTATGCTTTCAATGCAATTCCAGTCTACCTCCTGAAATCGGTTTCCTGCAATTCTGCCCCGCTTTCAAGTCCTCTTGGCAGCCTTACTTCAGTATATTTTTGGACGATAGCTGTCATTTATAACT
This sequence comes from Globicephala melas, assembly GCF_963455315.2. Classification (NCBI taxonomy): domain Eukaryota; kingdom Metazoa; phylum Chordata; class Mammalia; order Artiodactyla; family Delphinidae; genus Globicephala; species Globicephala melas. The sequence continues at coordinate 417,300 of NW_027207401.1, forward strand.
CTGCAGGTTTGTGAATTACAGTGCCCCTGAGCTCCTTTCTTCAACTCGTTTTCTTGTGAGCTGGCCGCAACACCGCAGGATGGCTTCAGGCCCTAATCTGGTTCCGGCACGGCACGCTGAGCCTTTGGTTATTTCCTCTTCCTGGTGGGAAATGAGAGTTAAATTTGCCCGTCCAGACACCTCCAGCTAGTCTCTCATTGGTTCTCGCTATTCCTGTTCATCTTCCGCAGAAATTGCAAACTGGGCCAAACAGGAGGTTAAAGGGACTGACTCTCCAAGTCGGGAGAGTGTTAGTAAAGCGTCTGGAATGTTGCACCCGAGTACCAGGGTACGAAAACTGAGACATATTTGAACACGTCTCCCGATCACATGGTTGATCATACTCTAGGTTCCACATGCATGTTTTAGCTGAAGGAAGAATACCTTAAACCTGGGTAGTTGAAACCCGTGGCATGGGTACCATGCAATATGACTTCAAAGGGTCTTCATTTGCTCACCGAACCTCTCCAATCCTATCACTGCTGCGTTTATGTCCCTGTACACATGCTTGATTCTCTTTCGGAGACATAGCAATCCATAGGTTTTAAGATACTTAAGAGTCAGGTACATTCTTAGGCGTTTAATATGCGGTGTTGAGTCCATTTCGTTGAGCAAGGAGTAGCTCTTGTCTATTCCATACTTGGCTTAAGGAACTTTATCTGTGCTCATTTCAATCTCTGGTTTTATGCAGCACCCCAACTCACCTTTACCCTTAAACAAGCATAAGTTGGTTTTCTAAATTTGAGACCCTGTTCTGTTCTGTAATTCAGTTCCTGTGTAGCCAAGTTTACATTCCGTGTATTACTGATATCTTATGATGTTTCTTTTTCTGTGTGACTTATTTCAGTTAGAATCATCGTACCTGAATCCACTCATTGTGCTGCTACGGGCCTGATGACATAGATTTCACTGCTGAGTGATACTGCATTGTACGTAAGTACCACAAGTTCTTTATCCATTTTTCACTTTCTGTGACATTGAACTTGTACGGTAAACGAGGTTCTTGTAAACAGAGGCGTCCCAAACATTGGGGTGGCTGTGTCTTTTTGATTTTAATTTCCCTAAGCTATAGGACCATAAGTGGAAGTGGCCTAGGCTCTGTTGCTTTGTTTTTTAGATGTTTCAGGAAACACCATACACTTCTCCCGAGTGTCTGTTGGCAGTTTACATCCCGCCCATCAGCATAACAAGGCTCCCAGTTCTCCATGGCCTGTCCTGCCTTTCTGGATTTTACACTTTTTTCAGATGGCCCTTTTGACCGGGGGGAAGTGAGACTTCATTGTAGTGCAGATTTCCTTTGCAAGCTTGCTTGGTTGGCCAAAAAGGGCGTATGCGTTTTTTCCTGAATATATTCAGGAAAAAACGCATACGCCCTTTTTGGCCAAGTGCATCATTGTGGACGTTCTGCCTCTTTTCCTATGCTTTCAATGCAATTCCAGTCTACCTCCTGAAATCGGTTTCCTGCAATTCTGCCCCGCTTTCAAGTCCTCTTGGCAGCCTTACTTCAGTATATTTTTGGACGATAGCTGTCATTTATAACTCTGCAGGTTTGTGAATTACAGTGCCCCTGAGCTCCTTTCTTCAACTCGTTTTCTTGTGAGCTGGCCGCAACACCGCAGGATGGCTTCAGGCCCTAATCTGGTTCCGGCACGGCACGCTGAGCCTTTGGTTATTTCCTCTTCCTGGTGGGAAATGAGAGTTAAATTTGCCCGTCCAGACACCTCCAGCTAGTCTCTCATTGGTTCTCGCTATTCCTGTTCATCTTCCGCAGAAATTGCAAACTGGGCCAAACAGGAGGTTAAAGGGACTGACTCTCCAAGTCGGGAGAGTGTTAGTAAAGCGTCTGGAATGTTGCACCCGAGTACCAGGGTACGAAAACTGAGACATATTTGAACACGTCTCCCGATCACATGGTTGATCATACTCTAGGTTCCACATGCATGTTTTAGCTGAAGGAAGAATACCTTAAACCTGGGTAGTTGAAACCCGTGGCATGGGTACCATGCAATATGACTTCAAAGGGTCTTCATTTGCTCACCGAACCTCTCCAATCCTATCACTGCTGCGTTTATGTCCCTGTACACATGCTTGATTCTCTTTCGGAGACATAGCAATCCATAGGTTTTAAGATACTTAAGAGTCAGGTACATTCTTAGGCGTTTAATATGCGGTGTTGAGTCCATTTCGTTGAGCAAGGAGTAGCTCTTGTCTATTCCATACTTGGCTTAAGGAACTTTATCTGTGCTCATTTCAATCTCTGGTTTTATGCAGCACCCCAACTCACCTTTACCCTTAAACAAGCATAAGTTGGTTTTCTAAATTTGAGACCCTGTTCTGTTCTGTAATTCAGTTCCTGTGTAGCCAAGTTTACATTCCGTGTATTACTGATATCTTATGATGTTTCTTTTTCTGTGTGACTTATTTCAGTTAGAATCATCGTACCTGAATCCACTCATTGTGCTGCTACGGGCCTGATGACATAGATTTCACTGCTGAGTGATACTGCATTGTACGTAAGTACCACAAGTTCTTTATCCATTTTTCACTTTCTGTGACATTGAACTTGTACGGTAAACGAGGTTCTTGTAAACAGAGGCGTCCCAAACATTGGGGTGGCTGTGTCTTTTTGATTTTAATTTCCCTAAGCTATAGGACCATAAGTGGAAGTGGCCTAGGCTCTGTTGCTTTGTTTTTTAGATGTTTCAGGAAACACCATACACTTCTCCCGAGTGTCTGTTGGCAGTTTACATCCCGCCCATCAGCATAACAAGGCTCCCAGTTCTCCATGGCCTGTCCTGCCTTTCTGGATTTTACACTTTTTTCAGATGGCCCTTTTGACCGGGGGGAAGTGAGACTTCATTGTAGTGCAGATTTCCTTTGCAAGCTTGCTTGGTTGGCCAAAAAGGGCGTATGCGTTTTTTCCTGAATATATTCAGGAAAAAACGCATACGCCCTTTTTGGCCAAGTGCATCATTGTGGACGTTCTGCCTCTTTTCCTATGCTTTCAATGCAATTCCAGTCTACCTCCTGAAATCGGTTTCCTGCAATTCTGCCCCGCTTTCAAGTCCTCTTGGCAGCCTTACTTCAGTATATTTTTGGACGATAGCTGTCATTTATAACTCTGCAGGTTTGTGAATTACAGTGCCCCTGAGCTCCTTTCTTCAACTCGTTTTCTTGTGAGCTGGCCGCAACACCGCAGGATGGCTTCAGGCCCTAATCTGGTTCCGGCACGGCACGCTGAGCCTTTGGTTATTTCCTCTTCCTGGTGGGAAATGAGAGTTAAATTTGCCCGTCCAGACACCTCCAGCTAGTCTCTCATTGGTTCTCGCTATTCCTGTTCATCTTCCGCAGAAATTGCAAACTGGGCCAAACAGGAGGTTAAAGGGACTGACTCTCCAAGTCGGGAGAGTGTTAGTAAAGCGTCTGGAATGTTGCACCCGAGTACCAGGGTACGAAAACTGAGACATATTTGAACACGTCTCCCGATCACATGGTTGATCATACTCTAGGTTCCACATGCATGTTTTAGCTGAAGGAAGAATACCTTAAACCTGGGTAGTTGAAACCCGTGGCATGGGTACCATGCAATATGACTTCAAAGGGTCTTCATTTGCTCACCGAACCTCTCCAATCCTATCACTGCTGCGTTTATGTCCCTGTACACATGCTTGATTCTCTTTCGGAGACATAGCAATCCATAGGTTTTAAGATACTTAAGAGTCAGGTACATTCTTAGGCGTTTAATATGCGGTGTTGAGTCCATTTCGTTGAGCAAGGAGTAGCTCTTGTCTATTCCATATTTGGCTTAAGGAACTTTATCTGTGCTCATTTCAATCTGTGGTTTTATGCAGCACCCCAACTCACCTTTACCCTTAAACAAGCATAAGTTGGTTTTCTAAATTTGAGACCCTGTTCTGTTCTGTAATTCAGTTCCTGTGTAGCCAAGTTTACATTCCGTGTATTACTGATATCTTATGATGTTTCTTTTTCTGTGTGACTTATTTCAGTTAGAATCATCGTACCTGAATCCACTCATTGTGCTGCTACGGGCCTGATGACATAGATTTCACTGCTGAGTGATACTGCATTGTACGTAAGTACCACAAGTTCTTTATCCATTTTTCACTTTCTGTGATATTGAACTTGTACGGTAAACGAGGTTCTTGTAAACAGAGGCGTCCCAAACATTGGGGTGGCTGTGTCTTTTTGATTTTAATTTCCCTAAGCTATAGGACCATAAGTGGAAGTGCCCTAGGCTCTGTTGCTTTGTTTTTTAGATGTTTCAGGAAACACCATACACTTCTCCCGAGGGTCTGTTGGCAGTTTACATCCCGCCCATCAGCATAACAAGGCTCCCAGTTCTCCATGGCCTGTCCTGCCTTTCTGGATTTTACACTTTTTTCAGATGGCCCTTTTGACCGGGGGGAAGTGAGACTTCATTGTAGTGCAGATTTCCTTTGCAAGCTTGCTTGGTTGGCCAAAAAGGGCGTATGCGTTTTTTCCTGAATATATTCAGGAAAAAACGCATACGCCCTTTTTGGCCAAGTGCATCATTGTGGACGTTCTGCCTCTTTTCCTATGCTTTCAATGCAATTCCAGTCTACCTCCTGAAATCGGTTTCCTGCAATTCTGCCCCGCTTTCAAGTCCTCTTGGCAGCCTTACTTCAGTATATTTTTGGACGATAGCTGTCATTTATAACTCTGCAGGTTTGTGAATTACAGTGCCCCTGAGCTCCTTTCTTCAACTCGTTTTCTTGTGAGCTGGCCGCAACACCGCAGGATGGCTTCAGGCCCTAATCTGGTTCCGGCACGGCACGCTGAGCCTTTGGTTATTTCCTCTTCCTGGTGGGAAATGAGAGTTAAATTTGCCCGTCCAGACACCTCCAGCTAGTCTCTCATTGGTTCTCGCTATTCCTGTTCATCTTCCGCAGAAATTGCAAACTGGGCCAAACAGGAGGTTAAAGGGACTGACTCTCCAAGTCGGGAGAGTGTTAGTAAAGCGTCTGGAATGTTGCACCCGAGTACCAGGGTACGAAAACTGAGACATATTTGAACACGTCTCCCGATCACATGGTTGATCATACTCTAGGTTCCACATGCATGTTTTAGCTGAAGGAAGAATACCTTAAACCTGGGTAGTTGAAACCCGTGGCATGGGTACCATGCAATATGACTTCAAAGGGTCTTCATTTGCTCACCGAACCTCTCCAATCCTATCACTGCTGCGTTTATGTCCCTGTACACATGCTTGATTCTCTTTCGGAGACATAGCAATCCATAGGTTTTAAGATACTTAAGAGTCAGGTACATTCTTAGGCGTTTAATATGCGGTGTTGAGTCCATTTCGTTGAGCAAGGAGTAGCTCTTGTCTATTCCATACTTGGCTTAAGGAACTTTATCTGTGCTCATTTCAATCTCTGGTTTTATGCAGCACCCCAACTCACCTTTACCCTTAAACAAGCATAAGTTGGTTTTCTAAATTTGAGACCCTGTTCTGTTCTGTAATTCAGTTCCTGTGTAGCCAAGTTTACATTCCGTGTATTACTGATATCTTATGATGTTTCTTTTTCTGTGTGACTTATTTCAGTTAGAATCATCGTACCTGAATCCACTCATTGTGCTGCTACGGGCCTGATGACATAGATTTCACTGCTGAGTGATACTGCATTGTACGTAAGTACCACAAGTTCTTTATCCATTTTTCACTTTCTGTGACATTGAACTTGTACGGTAAACGAGGTTCTTGTAAACAGAGGCGTCCCAAACATTGGGGTGGCTGTGTCTTTTTGATTTTAATTTCCCTAAGCTATAGGACCATAAGTGGAAGTGGCCTAGGCTCTGTTGCTTTGTTTTTTAGATGTTTCAGGAAACACCATACACTTCTCCCGAGTGTCTGTTGGCAGTTTACATCCCGCCCATCAGCATAACAAGGCTCCCAGTTCTCCATGGCCTGTCCTGCCTTTCTGGATTTTACACTTTTTTCAGATGGCCCTTTTGACCGGGGGGAAGTGAGACTTCATTGTAGTGCAGATTTCCTTTGCAAGCTTGCTTGGTTGGCCAAAAAGGGCGTATGCGTTTTTTCCTGAATATATTCAGGAAAAAACGCATACGCCCTTTTTGGCCAAGTGCATCATTGTGGACGTTCTGCCTCTTTTCCTATGCTTTCAATGCAATTCCAGTCTACCTCCTGAAATCGGTTTCCTGCAATTCTGCCCCGCTTTCAAGTCCTCTTGGCAGCCTTACTTCAGTATATTTTTGGACGATAGCTGTCATTTATAACTCTGCAGGTTTGTGAATTACAGTGCCCCTGAGCTCCTTTCTTCAACTCGTTTTCTTGTGAGCTGGCCGCAACACCGCAGGATGGCTTCAGGCCCTAATCTGGTTCCGGCACGGCACGCTGAGCCTTTGGTTATTTCCTCTTCCTGGTGGGAAATGAGAGTTAAATTTGCCCGTCCAGACACCTCCAGCTAGTCTCTCATTGGTTCTCGCTATTCCTGTTCATCTTCCGCAGAAATTGCAAACTGGGCCAAACAGGAGGTTAAAGGGACTGACTCTCCAAGTCGGGAGAGTGTTAGTAAAGCGTCTGGAATGTTGCACCCGAGTACCAGGGTACGAAAACTGAGACATATTTGAACACGTCTCCCGATCACATGGTTGATCATACTCTAGGTTCCACATGCATGTTTTAGCTGAAGGAAGAATACCTTAAACCTGGGTAGTTGAAACCCGTGGCATGGGTACCATGCAATATGACTTCAAAGGGTCTTCATTTGCTCACCGAACCTCTCCAATCCTATCACTGCTGCGTTTATGTCCCTGTACACATGCTTGATTCTCTTTCGGAGACATAGCAATCCATAGGTTTTAAGATACTTAAGAGTCAGGTACATTCTTAGGCGTTTAATATGCGGTGTTGAGTCCATTTCGTTGAGCAAGGAGTAGCTCTTGTCTATTCCATATTTGGCTTAAGGAACTTTATCTGTGCTCATTTCAATCTGTGGTTTTATGCAGCACCCCAACTCACCTTTACCCTTAAACAAGCATAAGTTGGTTTTCTAAATTTGAGACCCTGTTCTGTTCTGTAATTCAGTTCCTGTGTAGCCAAGTTTACATTCCGTGTATTACTGATATCTTATGATGTTTCTTTTTCTGTGTGACTTATTTCAGTTAGAATCATCGTACCTGAATCCACTCATTGTGCTGCTACGGGCCTGATGACATAGATTTCACTGCTGAGTGATACTGCATTGTACGTAAGTACCACAAGTTCTTTATCCATTTTTCACTTTCTGTGATATTGAACTTGTACGGTAAACGAGGTTCTTGTAAACAGAGGCGTCCCAAACATTGGGGTGGCTGTGTCTTTTTGATTTTAATTTCCCTAAGCTATAGGACCATAAGTGGAAGTGCCCTAGGCTCTGTTGCTTTGTTTTTTAGATGTTTCAGGAAACACCATACACTTCTCCCGAGGGTCTGTTGGCAGTTTACATCCCGCCCATCAGCATAACAAGGCTCCCAGTTCTCCATGGCCTGTCCTGCCTTTCTGGATTTTACACTTTTTTCAGATGGCCCTTTTGACCGGGGGGAAGTGAGACTTCATTGTAGTGCAGATTTCCTTTGCAAGCTTGCTTGGTTGGCCAAAAAGGGCGTATGCGTTTTTTCCTGAATATATTCAGGAAAAAACGCATACGCCCTTTTTGGCCAAGTGCATCATTGTGGACGTTCTGCCTCTTTTCCTATGCTTTCAATGCAATTCCAGTCTACCTCCTGAAATCGGTTTCCTGCAATTCTGCCCCGCTTTCAAGTCCTCTTGGCAGCCTTACTTCAGTATATTTTTGGACGATAGCTGTCATTTATAACTCTGCAGGTTTGTGAATTACAGTGCCCCTGAGCTCCTTTCTTCAACTCGTTTTCTCGTGAGGTGGCCGCAACACCGCAGGATGGCTTCAGGCCCTAATCTGGTTCCGGCACGGCACGCTGAGCCTTTGGTTATTTCCTCTTCCTGGTGGGAAATGAGAGTTAAATTTGCCCGTCCAGACACCTCCAGCTAGTCTCTCATTGGTTCTCGCTATTCCTGTTCATCTTCCGCAGAAATTGCAAACTGGGCCAAACAGGAGGTTAAAGGGACTGACTCTCCAAGTCGGGAGAGTGTTAGTAAAGCGTCTGGAATGTTGCACCCGAGTACCAGGGTACGAAAACTGAGACATATTTGAACACGTCTCCCGATCACATGGTTGATCATACTCTAGGTTCCACATGCATGTTTTAGCTGAAGGAAGAATACCTTAAACCTGGGTAGTTGAAACCCGTGGCATGGGTACCATGCAATATGACTTCAAAGGGTCTTCATTTGCTCACCGAACCTCTCCAATCCTATCACTGCTGCGTTTATGTCCCTGTACACATGCTTGATTCTCTTTTGGAGACATAGCAATCCATAGGTTTTAAGATACTTAAGAGTCAGGTACATTCTTAGGCGTTTAATATGCGGTGTTGAGTCCATTTCGTTGAGCAAGGAGTAGCTCTTGTCTATTCCATATTTGGCTTAAGGAACTTTATCTGTGCTCATTTCAATCTGTGGTTTTATGCAGCACCCCAACTCACCTTTACCCTTAAACAAGCATAAGTTGGTTTTCTAAATTTGAGACCCTGTTCTGTTCTGTAATTCAGTTCCTGTGTAGCCAAGTTTACATTCCGTGTATTACTGATATCTTATGATGTTTCTTTTTCTGTGTGACTTATTTCAGTTAGAATCATCGTACCTGAATCCACTCATTGTGCTGCTACGGGCCTGATGACATAGATTTCACTGCTGAGTGATACTGCATTGTACGTAAGTACCACAAGTTCTTTATCCATTTTTCACTTTCTGTGATATTGAACTTGTACGGTAAACGAGGTTCTTGTAAACAGAGGCGTCCCAAACATTGGGGTGGCTGTGTCTTTTTGATTTTAATTTCCCTAAGCTATAGGACCATAAGTGGAAGTGGCCTAGGCTCTGTTGCTTTGTTTTTTAGATGTTTCAGGAAACACCATACACTTCTCCCGAGGGTCTGTTGGCAGTTTACATCCCGCCCATCAGCATAACAAGGCTCCCAGTTCTCCATGGCCTGTCCTGCCTTTCTGGATTTTACACTTTTTTCAGATGGCCCTTTTGACCGGGGGGAAGTGAGACTTCATTGTAGTGCAGATTTCCTTTGCAAGCTTGCTTGGTTGGCCAAAAAGGGCGTATGCGTTTTTTCCTGAATATATTCAGGAAAAAACGCATACGCCCTTTTTGGCCAAGTGCATCATTGTGGACGTTCTGCCTCTTTTCCTATGCTTTCAATGCAATTCCAGTCTACCTCCTGAAATCGGTTTCCTGCAATTCTGCCCCGCTTTCAAGTCCTCTTGGCAGCCTTACTTCAGTATATTTTTGGACGATAGCTGTCATTTATAACTCTGCAGGTTTGTGAATTACAGTGCCCCTGAGCTCCTTTCTTCAACTCGTTTTCTTGTGAGCTGGCCGCAACACCGCAGGATGGCTTCAGGCCCTAATCTGGTTCCGGCACGGCACGCTGAGCCTTTGGTTATTTCCTCTTCCTGGTGGGAAATGAGAGTTAAATTTGCCCGTCCAGACACCTCCAGCTAGTCTCTCATTGGTTCTCGCTATTCCTGTTCATCTTCCGCAGAAATTGCAAACTGGGCCAAACAGGAGGTTAAAGGGACTGACTCTCCAAGTCGGGAGAGTGTTAGTAAAGCGTCTGGAATGTTGCACCCGAGTACCAGGGTACGAAAACTGAGACATATTTGAACACGTCTCCCGATCACATGGTTGATCATACTCTAGGTTCCACATGCATGTTTTAGCTGAAGGAAGAATACCTTAAACCTGGGTAGTTGAAACCCGTGGCATGGGTACCATGCAATATGACTTCAAAGGGTCTTCATTTGCTCACCGAACCTCTCCAATCCTATCACTGCTGCGTTTATGTCCCTGTACACATGCTTGATTCTCTTTCGGAGACATAGCAATCCATAGGTTTTAAGATACTTAAGAGTCAGGTACATTCTTAGGCGTTTAATATGCGGTGTTGAGTCCATTTGGTTGAGCAAGGAGTAGCTCTTGTCTATTCCATATTTGGCTTAAGGAACTTTATCTGTGCTCATTTCAATCTGTGGTTTTATGCAGCACCCCAACTCACCTTTACCCTTAAACAAGCATAAGTTGGTTTTCTAAATTTGAGACCCTGTTCTGTTCTGTAATTCAGTTCCTGTGTAGCCAAGTTTACATTCCGTGTATTACTGATATCTTATGATGTTTCTTTTTCTGTGTGACTTATTTCAGTTAGAATCATCGTACCTGAATCCACTCATTGTGCTGCTACGGGCCTGATGACATAGATTTCACTGCTGAGTGATACTGCATTGTACGTAAGTACCACAAGTTCTTTATCCATTTTTCACTTTCTGTGACATTGAACTTGTACGGTAAACGAGGTTCTTGTAAACAGAGGCGTCCCAAACATTGGGGTGGCTGTGTCTTTTTGATTTTAATTTCCCTAAGCTATAGGACCATAAGTGGAAGTGGCCTAGGCTCTGTTGCTTTGTTTTTTAGATGTTTCAGGAAACACCATACACTTCTCCCGAGTGTCTGTTGGCAGTTTACATCCCGCCCATCAGCATAACAAGGCTCCCAGTTCTCCATGGCCTGTCCTGCCTTTCTGGATTTTACACTTTTTTCAGATGGCCCTTTTGACCGGGGGGAAGTGAGACTTCATTGTAGTGCAGATTTCCTTTGCAAGCTTGCTTGGTTGGCCAAAAAGGGCGTATGCGTTTTTTCCTGAATATATTCAGGAAAAAACGCATACGCCCTTTTTGGCCAAGTGCATCATTGTGGACGTTCTGCCTCTTTTCCTATGCTTTCAATGCAATTCCAGTCTACCTCCTGAAATCGGTTTCCTGCAATTCTGCCCCGCTTTCAAGTCCTCTTGGCAGCCTTACTTCAGTATATTTTTGGACGATAGCTGTCATTTATAACTCTGCAGGTTTGTGAATTACAGTGCCCCTGAGCTCCTTTCTTCAACTCGCTTTCTTGTGAGCTGGCCGCAACACCGCAGGATGGCTTCAGGCCCTAATCTGGTTCCGGCACGGCACGCTGAGCCTTTGGTTATTTCCTCTTCCTGGTGGGAAATGAGAGTTAAATTTGCCCGTCCAGACACCTCCAGCTAGTCTCTCATTGGTTCTCGCTATTCCTGTTCATCTTCCGCAGAAATTGCAAACTGGGCCAAACAGGAGGTTAAAGGGACTGACTCTCCAAGTCGGGAGAGTGTTAGTAAAGCGTCTGGAATGTTGCACCCGAGTACCAGGGTACGAAAACTGAGACATATTTGAACACGTCTCCCGATCACATGGTTGATCATACTCTAGGTTCCACATGCATGTTTTAGCTGAAGGAAGAATACCTTAAACCTGGGTAGTTGAAACCCGTGGCATGGGTACCATGCAATATGACTTCAAAGGGTCTTCATTTGCTCACCGAACCTCTCCAATCCTATCACTGCTGCGTTTATGTCCCTGTACACATGCTTGATTCTCTTTCGGAGACATAGCAATCCATAGGTTTTAAGATACTTAAGAGTCAGGTACATTCTTAGGCGTTTAATATGCGGTGTTGAGTCCATTTCGTTGAGCAAGGAGTAGCTCTTGTCTATTCCATATTTGGCTTAAGGAACTTTATCTGTGCTCATTTCAATCTCTGGTTTTATGCAGCACCCCAACTCACCTTTACCCTTAAACAAGCATAAGTTGGTTTTCTAAATTTGAGACCCTGTTCTGTTCTGTAATTCAGTTCCTGTGTAGCCAAGTTTACATTCCGTGTATTACTGATATCTTATGATGTTTCTTTTTCTGTGTGACTTATTTCAGTTAGAATCATCGTACCTGAATCCACTCATTGTGCTGCTACGGGCCTGATGACATAGATTTCACTGCTGAGTGATACTGCATTGTACGTAAGTACCACAAGTTCTTTATCCATTTTTCACTTTCTGTGATATTGAACTTGTACGGTAAACGAGGTTCTTGTAAACAGAGGCGTCCCAAACATTGGGGTGGCTGTGTCTTTTTGATTTTAATTTCCCTAAGCTATAGGACCATAAGTGGAAGTGGCCTAGGCTCTGTTGCTTTGTTTTTTAGATGTTTCAGGAAACACCATACACTTCTCCCGAGTGTCTGTTGGCAGTTTACATCCCGCCCATCAGCATAACAAGGCTCCCAGTTCTCCATGGCCTGTCCTGCCTTTCTGGATTTTACACTTTTTTCAGATGGCCCTTTTGACCGGGGGGAAGTGAGACTTCATTGTAGTGCAGATTTCCTTTGCAAGCTTGCTTGGTTGGCCAAAAAGGGCGTATGCGTTTTTTCCTGAATATATTCAGGAAAAAACGCATACGCCCTTTTTGGCCAAGTGCATCATTGTGGACGTTCTGCCTCTTTTCCTATGCTTTCAATGCAATTCCAGTCTACCTCCTGAAATCGGTTTCCTGCAATTCTGCCCCGCTTTCAAGTCCTCTTGGCAGCCTTACTTCAGTATATTTTTGGACGATAGCTGTCATTTATAACTCTGCAGGTTTGTGAATTACAGTGCCCCTGAGCTCCTTTCTTCAACTCGTTTTCTTGTGAGCTGGCCGCAACACCGCAGGATGGCTTCAGGCCCTAATCTGGTTCCGGCACGGCACGCTGAGCCTTTGGTTATTTCCTCTTCCTGGTGGGAAATGAGAGTTAAATTTGCCCGTCCAGACACCTCCAGCTAGTCTCTCATTGGTTCTCGCTATTCCTGTTCATCTTCCGCAGAAATTGCAAACTGGGCCAAACAGGAGGTTAAAGGGACTGACTCTCCAAGTCGGGAGAGTGTTAGTAAAGCGTCTGGAATGTTGCACCCGAGTACCAGGGTACGAAAACTGAGACATATTTGAACACGTCTCCCGATCACATGGTTGATCATACTCTAGGTTCCACATGCATGTTTTAGCTGAAGGAAGAATACCTTAAACCTGGGTAGTTGAAACCCGTGGCATGGGTACCATGCAATATGACTTCAAAGGGTCTTCATTTGCTCACCGAACCTCTCCAATCCTATCACTGCTGCGTTTATGTCCCTGTACACATGCTTGATTCTCTTTCGGAGACATAGCAATCCATAGGTTTTAAGATACTTAAGAGTCAGGTACATTCTTAGGCGTTTAATATGCGGTGTTGAGTCCATTTCGTTGAGCAAGGAGTAGCTCTTGTCTATTCCATATTTGGCTTAAGGAACTTTATCTGTGCTCATTTCAATCTCTGGTTTTATGCAGCACCCCAACTCACCTTTACCCTTAAACAAGCATAAGTTGGTTTTCTAAATTTGAGACCCTGTTCTGTTCTGTAATTCAGTTCCTGTGTAGCCAAGTTTACATTCCGTGTATTACTGATATCTTATGATGTTTCTTTTTCTGTGTGACTTATTTCAGTTAGAATCATCGTACCTGAATCCACTCATTGTGCTGCTACGGGCCTGATGACATAGATTTCACTGCTGAGTGATACTGCATTGTACGTAAGTACCACAAGTTCTTTATCCATTTTTCACTTTCTGTGACATTGAACTTGTACGGTAAACGAGGTTCTTGTAAACAGAGGCGTCCCAAACATTGGGGTGGCTGTGTCTTTTTGATTTTAATTTCCCTAAGCTATAGGACCATAAGTGGAAGTGGCCTAGGCTCTGTTGCTTTGTTTTTTAGATGTTTCAGGAAACACCATACACTTCTCCCGAGTGTCTGTTGGCAGTTTACATCCCGCCCATCAGCATAACAAGGCTCCCAGTTCTCCATGGCCTGTCCTGCCTTTCTGGATTTTACACTTTTTTCAGATGGCCCTTTTGACCGGGGGGAAGTGAGACTTCATTGTAGTGCAGATTTCCTTTGCAAGCTTGCTTGGTTGGCCAAAAAGGGCGTATGCGTTTTTTCCTGAATATATTCAGGAAAAAACGCATACGCCCTTTTTGGCCAAGTGCATCATTGTGGACGTTCTGCCTCTTTTCCTATGCTTTCAATGCAATTCCAGTCTACCTCCTGAAATCGGTTTCCTGCAATTCTGCCCCGCTTTCAAGTCCTCTTGGCAGCCTTACTTCAGTATATTTTTGGACGATAGCTGTCATTTATAACTCTGCAGGTTTGTGAATTACAGTGCCCCTGAGCTCCTTTCTTCAACTCGTTTTCTTGTGAGCTGGCCGCAACACCGCAGGATGGCTTCAGGCCCTAATCTGGTTCCGGCACGGCACGCTGAGCCTTTGGTTATTTCCTCTTCCTGGTGGGAAATGAGAGTTAAATTTGCCCGTCCAGACACCTCCAGCTAGTCTCTCATTGGTTCTCGCTATTCCTGTTCATCTTCCGCAGAAATTGCAAACTGGGCCAAACAGGAGGTTAAAGGGACTGACTCTCCAAGTCGGGAGAGTGTTAGTAAAGCGTCTGGAATGTTGCACCCGAGTACCAGGGTACGAAAACTGAGACATATTTGAACACGTCTCCCGATCACATGGTTGATCATACTCTAGGTTCCACATGCATGTTTTAGCTGAAGGAAGAATACCTTAAACCTGGGTAGTTGAAACCCGTGGCATGGGTACCATGCAATATGACTTCAAAGGGTCTTCATTTGCTCACCGAACCTCTCCAATCCTATCACTGCTGCGTTTATGTCCCTGTACACATGCTTGATTCTCTTTCGGAGACATAGCAATCCATAGGTTTTAAGATACTTAAGAGTCAGGTACATTCTTAGGCGTTTAATATGCGGTGTTGAGTCCATTTCGTTGAGCAAGGAGTAGCTCTTGTCTATTCCATACTTGGCTTAAGGAACTTTATCTGTGCTCATTTCAATCTCTGGTTTTATGCAGCACCCCAACTCACCTTTACCCTTAAACAAGCATAAGTTGGTTTTCTAAATTTGAGACCCTGTTCTGTTCTGTAATTCAGTTCCTGTGTAGCCAAGTTTACATTCCGTGTATTACTGATATCTTATGATGTTTCTTTTTCTGTGTGACTTATTTCAGTTAGAATCATCGTACCTGAATCCACTCATTGTGCTGCTACGGGCCTGATGACATAGATTTCACTGCTGAGTGATACTGCATTGTACGTAAGTACCACAAGTTCTTTATCCATTTTTCACTTTCTGTGACATTGAACTTGTACGGTAAACGAGGTTCTTGTAAACAGAGGCGTCCCAAACATTGGGGTGGCTGTGTCTTTTTGATTTTAATTTCCCTAAGCTATAGGACCATAAGTGGAAGTGCCCTAGGCTCTGTTGCTTTGTTTTTTAGATGTTTCAGGAAACACCATACACTTCTCCCGAGTGTCTGTTGGCAGTTTACATCCCGCCCATCAGCATAACAAGGCTCCCAGTTCTCCATGGCCTGTCCTGCCTTTCTGGATTTTACACTTTTTTCAGATGGCCCTTTTGACCGGGGGGAAGTGAGACTTCATTGTAGTGCAGATTTCCTTTGCAAGCTTGCTTGGTTGGCCAAAAAGGGCGTATGCGTTTTTTCCTGAATATATTCAGGAAAAAACGCATACGCCCTTTTTGGCCAAGTGCATCATTGTGGACGTTCTGCCTCTTTTCCTATGCTTTCAATGCAATTCCAGTCTACCTCCTGAAATCGGTTTCCTGCAATTCTGCCCCGCTTTCAAGTCCTCTTGGCAGCCTTACTTCAGTATATTTTTGGACGATAGCTGTCATTTATAACTCTGCAGGTTTGTGAATTACAGTGCCCCTGAGCTCCTTTCTTCAACTCGTTTTCTTGTGAGCTGGCCGCAACACCGCAGGATGGCTTCAGGCCCTAATCTGGTTCCGGCACGGCACGCTGAGCCTTTGGTTATTTCCTCTTCCTGGTGGGAAATGAGAGTTAAATTTGCCCGTCCAGACACCTCCAGCTAGTCTCTCATTGGTTCTCGCTATTCCTGTTCATCTTCCGCAGAAATTGCAAACTGGGCCAAACAGGAGGTTAAAGGGACTGACTCTCCAAGTCGGGAGAGTGTTAGTAAAGCGTCTGGAATGTTGCACCCGAGTACCAGGGTACGAAAACTGAGACATATTTGAACACGTCTCCCGATCACATGGTTGATCATACTCTAGGTTCCACATGCATGTTTTAGCTGAAGGAAGAATACCTTAAACCTGGGTAGTTGAAACCCGTGGCATGGGTACCATGCAATATGACTTCAAAGGGTCTTCATTTGCTCACCGAACCTCTCCAATCCTATCACTGCTGCGTTTATGTCCCTGTACACATGCTTGATTCTCTTTCGGAGACATAGCAATCCATAGGTTTTAAGATACTTAAGAGTCAGGTACATTCTTAGGCGTTTAATATGCGGTGTTGAGTCCATTTCGTTGAGCAAGGAGTAGCTCTTGTCTATTCCATATTTGGCTTAAGGAACTTTATCTGTGCTCATTTCAATCTCTGGTTTTATGCAGCACCCCAACTCACCTTTACCCTTAAACAAGCATAAGTTGGTTTTCTAAATTTGAGACCCTGTTCTGTTCTGTAATTCAGTTCCTGTGTAGCCAAGTTTACATTCCGTGTATTACTGATATCTTATGATGTTTCTTTTTCTGTGTGACTTATTTCAGTTAGAATCATCGTACCTGAATCCACTCATTGTGCTGCTACGGGCCTGATGACATAGATTTCACTGCTGAGTGATACTGCATTGTACGTAAGTACCACAAGTTCTTTATCCATTTTTCACTTTCTGTGACATTGAACTTGTACGGTAAACGAGGTTCTTGTAAACAGAGGCGTCCCAAACATTGGGGTGGCTGTGTCTTTTTGATTTTAATTTCCCTAAGCTATAGGACCATAAGTGGAAGTGGCCTAGGCTCTGTTGCTTTGTTTTTTAGATGTTTCAGGAAACACCATACACTTCTCCCGAGTGTCTGTTGGCAGTTTACATCCCGCCCATCAGCATAACAAGGCTCCCAGTTCTCCATGGCCTGTCCTGCCTTTCTGGATTTTACACTTTTTTCAGATGGCCCTTTTGACCGGGGGGAAGTGAGACTTCATTGTAGTGCAGATTTCCTTTGCAAGCTTGCTTGGTTGGCCAAAAAGGGCGTATGCGTTTTTTCCTGAATATATTCAGGAAAAAACGCATACGCCCTTTTTGGCCAAGTGCATCATTGTGGACGTTCTGCCTCTTTTCCTATGCTTTCAATGCAATTCCAGTCTACCTCCTGAAATCGGTTTCCTGCAATTCTGCCCCGCTTTCAAGTCCTCTTGGCAGCCTTACTTCAGTATATTTTTGGACGATAGCTGTCATTTATAACTCTGCAGGTTTGTGAATTACAGTGCCCCTGAGCTCCTTTCTTCAACTCGTTTTCTCGTGAGGTGGCCGCAACACCGCAGGATGGCTTCAGGCCCTAATCTGGTTCCGGCACGGCACGCTGAGCCTTTGGTTATTTCCTCTTCCTGGTGGGAAATGAGAGTTAAATTTGCCCGTCCAGACACCTCCAGCTAGTCTCTCATTGGTTCTCGCTATTCCTGTTCATCTTCCGCAGAAATTGCAAACTGGGCCAAACAGGAGGTTAAAGGGACTGACTCTCCAAGTCGGGAGAGTGTTAGTAAAGCGTCTGGAATGTTGCACCCGAGTACCAGGGTACGAAAACTGAGACATATTTGAACACGTCTCCCGATCACATGGTTGATCATACTCTAGGTTCCACATGCATGTTTTAGCTGAAGGAAGAATACCTTAAACCTGGGTAGTTGAAACCCGTGGCATGGGTACCATGCAATATGACTTCAAAGGGTCTTCATTTGCTCACCGAACCTCTCCAATCCTATCACTGCTGCGTTTATGTCCCTGTACACATGCTTGATTCTCTTTCGGAGACATAGCAATCCATAGGTTTTAAGATACTTAAGAGTCAGGTACATTCTTAGGCGTTTAATATGCGGTGTTGAGTCCATTTCGTTGAGCAAGGAGTAGCTCTTGTCTATTCCATATTTGGCTTAAGGAACTTTATCTGTGCTCATTTCAATCTGTGGTTTTATGCAGCACCCCAACTCACCTTTACCCTTAAACAAGCATAAGTTGGTTTTCTAAATTTGAGACCCTGTTCTGTTCTGTAATTCAGTTCCTGTGTAGCCAAGTTTACATTCCGTGTATTACTGATATCTTATGATGTTTCTTTTTCTGTGTGACTTATTTCAGTTAGAATCATCGTACCTGAATCCACTCATTGTGCTGCTACGGGCCTGATGACATAGATTTCACTGCTGAGTGATACTGCATTGTACGTAAGTACCACAAGTTCTTTATCCATTTTTCACTTTCTGTGATATTGAACTTGTACGGTAAACGAGGTTCTTGTAAACAGAGGCGTCCCAAACATTGGGGTGGCTGTGTCTTTTTGATTTTAATTTCCCTAAGCTATAGGACCATAAGTGGAAGTGCCCTAGGCTCTGTTGCTTTGTTTTTTAGATGTTTCAGGAAACACCATACACTTCTCCCGAGTGTCTGTTGGCAGTTTACATCCCGCCCATCAGCATAACAAGGCTCCCAGTTCTCCATGGCCTGTCCTGCCTTTCTGGATTTTACACTTTTTTCAGATGGCCCTTTTGACCGGGGGGAAGTGAGACTTCATTGTAGTGCAGATTTCCTTTGCAAGCTTGCTTGGTTGGCCAAAAAGGGCGTATGCGTTTTTTCCTGAATATATTCAGGAAAAAACGCATACGCCCTTTTTGGCCAAGTGCATCATTGTGGACGTTCTGCCTCTTTTCCTATGCTTTCAATGCAATTCCAGTCTACCTCCTGAAATCGGTTTCCTGCAATTCTGCCCCGCTTTCAAGTCCTCTTGGCAGCCTTACTTCAGTATATTTTTGGACGATAGCTGTCATTTATAACTCTGCAGGTTTGTGAATTACAGTGCCCCTGAGCTCCTTTCTTCAACTCGTTTTCTTGTGAGCTGGCCGCAACACCGCAGGATGGCTTCAGGCCCTAATCTGGTTCCGGCACGGCACGCTGAGCCTTTGGTTATTTCCTCTTCCTGGTGGGAAATGAGAGTTAAATTTGCCCGTCCAGACACCTCCAGCTAGTCTCTCATTGGTTCTCGCTATTCCTGTTCATCTTCCGCAGAAATTGCAAACTGGGCCAAACAGGAGGTTAAAGGGACTGACTCTCCAAGTCGGGAGAGTGTTAGTAAAGCGTCTGGAATGTTGCACCCGAGTACCAGGGTACGAAAACTGAGACATATTTGAACACGTCTCCCGATCACATGGTTGATCATACTCTAGGTTCCACATGCATGTTTTAGCTGAAGGAAGAATACCTTAAACCTGGGTAGTTGAAACCCGTGGCATGGGTACCATGCAATATGACTTCAAAGGGTCTTCATTTGCTCACCGAACCTCTCCAATCCTATCACTGCTGCGTTTATGTCCCTGTACACATGCTTGATTCTCTTTCGGAGACATAGCAATCCATAGGTTTTAAGATACTTAAGAGTCAGGTACATTCTTAGGCGTTTAATATGCGGTGTTGAGTCCATTTCGTTGAGCAAGGAGTAGCTCTTGTCTATTCCATATTTGGCTTAAGGAACTTTATCTGTGCTCATTTCAATCTCTGGTTTTATGCAGCACCCCAACTCACCTTTACCCTTAAACAAGCATAAGTTGGTTTTCTAAATTTGAGACCCTGTTCTGTTCTGTAATTCAGTTCCTGTGTAGCCAAGTTTACATTCCGTGTATTACTGATATCTTATGATGTTTCTTTTTCTGTGTGACTTATTTCAGTTAGAATCATCGTACCTGAATCCACTCATTGTGCTGCTACGGGCCTGATGACATAGATTTCACTGCTGAGTGATACTGCATTGTACGTAAGTACCACAAGTTCTTTATCCATTTTTCACTTTCTGTGATATTGAACTTGTACGGTAAACGAGGTTCTTGTAAACAGAGGCGTCCCAAACATTGGGGTGGCTGTGTCTTTTTGATTTTAATTTCCCTAAGCTATAGGACCATAAGTGGAAGTGCCCTAGGCTCTGTTGCTTTGTTTTTTAGATGTTTCAGGAAACACCATACACTTCTCCCGAGTGTCTGTTGGCAGTTTACATCCCGCCCATCAGCATAACAAGGCTCCCAGTTCTCCATGGCCTGTCCTGCCTTTCTGGATTTTACACTTTTTTCAGATGGCCCTTTTGACCGGGGGGAAGTGAGACTTCATTGTAGTGCAGATTTCCTTTGCAAGCTTGCTTGGTTGGCCAAAAAGGGCGTATGCGTTTTTTCCTGAATATATTCAGGAAAAAACGCATACGCCCTTTTTGGCCAAGTGCATCATTGTGGACGTTCTGCCTCTTTTCCTATGCTTTCAATGCAATTCCAGTCTACCTCCTGAAATCGGTTTCCTGCAATTCTGCCCCGCTTTCAAGTCCTCTTGGCAGCCTTACTTCAGTATATTTTTGGACGATAGCTGTCATTTATAACTCTGCAGGTTTGTGAATTACAGTGCCCCTGAGCTCCTTTCTTCAACTCGTTTTCTTGTGAGCTGGCCGCAACACCGCAGGATGGCTTCAGGCCCTAATCTGGTTCCGGCACGGCACGCTGAGCCTTTGGTTATTTCCTCTTCCTGGTGGGAAATGAGAGTTAAATTTGCCCGTCCAGACACCTCCAGCTAGTCTCTCATTGGTTCTCGCTATTCCTGTTCATCTTCCGCAGAAATTGCAAACTGGGCCAAACAGGAGGTTAAAGGGACTGACTCTCCAAGTCGGGAGAGTGTTAGTAAAGCGTCTGGAATGTTGCACCCGAGTACCAGGGTACGAAAACTGAGACATATTTGAACACGTCTCCCGATCACATGGTTGATCATACTCTAGGTTCCACATGCATGTTTTAGCTGAAGGAAGAATACCTTAAACCTGGGTAGTTGAAACCCGTGGCATGGGTACCATGCAATATGACTTCAAAGGGTCTTCATTTGCTCACCGAACCTCTCCAATCCTATCACTGCTGCGTTTATGTCCCTGTACACATGCTTGATTCTCTTTCGGAGACATAGCAATCCATAGGTTTTAAGATACTTAAGAGTCAGGTACATTCTTAGGCGTTTAATATGCGGTGTTGAGTCCATTTCGTTGAGCAAGGAGTAGCTCTTGTCTATTCCATACTTGGCTTAAGGAACTTTATCTGTGCTCATTTCAATCTGTGGTTTTATGCAGCACCCCAACTCACCTTTACCCTTAAACAAGCATAAGTTGGTTTTCTAAATTTGAGACCCTGTTCTGTTCTGTAATTCAGTTCCTGTGTAGCCAAGTTTACATTCCGTGTATTACTGATATCTTATGATGTTTCTTTTTCTGTGTGACTTATTTCAGTTAGAATCATCGTACCTGAATCCACTCATTGTGCTGCTACGGGCCTGATGACATAGATTTCACTGCTGAGTGATACTGCATTGTACGTAAGTACCACAAGTTCTTTATCCATTTTTCACTTTCTGTGACATTGAACTTGTACGGTAAACGAGGTTCTTGTAAACAGAGGCGTCCCAAACATTGGGGTGGCTGTGTCTTTTTGATTTTAATTTCCCTAAGCTATAGGACCATAAGTGGAAGTGCCCTAGGCTCTGTTGCTTTGTTTTTTAGATGTTTCAGGAAACACCATACACTTCTCCCGAGTGTCTGTTGGCAGTTTACATCCCGCCCATCAGCATAACAAGGCTCCCAGTTCTCCATGGCCTGTCCTGCCTTTCTGGATTTTACACTTTTTTCAGATGGCCCTTTTGACCGGGGGGAAGTGAGACTTCATTGTAGTGCAGATTTCCTTTGCAAGCTTGCTTGGTTGGCCAAAAAGGGCGTATGCGTTTTTTCCTGAATATATTCAGGAAAAAACGCATACGCCCTTTTTGGCCAAGTGCATCATTGTGGACGTTCTGCCTCTTTTCCTATGCTTTCAATGCAATTCCAGTCTACCTCCTGAAATCGGTTTCCTGCAATTCTGCCCCGCTTTCAAGTCCTCTTGGCAGCCTTACTTCAGTATATTTTTGGACGATAGCTGTCATTTATAACTCTGCAGGTTTGTGAATTACAGTGCCCCTGAGCTCCTTTCTTCAACTCGTTTTCTCGTGAGCTGGCCGCAACACCGCAGGATGGCTTCAGGCCCTAATCTGGTTCCGGCACGGCACGCTGAGCCTTTGGTTATTTCCTCTTCCTGGTGGGAAATGAGAGTTAAATTTGCCCGTCCAGACACCTCCAGCTAGTCTCTCATTGGTTCTCGCTATTCCTGTTCATCTTCCGCAGAAATTGCAAACTGGGCCAAACAGGAGGTTAAAGGGACTGACTCTCCAAGTCGGGAGAGTGTTAGTAAAGCGTCTGGAATGTTGCACCCGAGTACCAGGGTACGAAAACTGAGACATATTTGAACACGTCTCCCGATCACATGGTTGATCATACTCTAGGTTCCACATGCATGTTTTAGCTGAAGGAAGAATACCTTAAACCTGGGTAGTTGAAACCCGTGGCATGGGTACCATGCAATATGACTTCAAAGGGTCTTCATTTGCTCACCGAACCTCTCCAATCCTATCACTGCTGCGTTTATGTCCCTGTACACATGCTTGATTCTCTTTCGGAGACATAGCAATCCATAGGTTTTAAGATACTTAAGAGTCAGGTACATTCTTAGGCGTTTAATATGCGGTGTTGAGTCCATTTCGTTGAGCAAGGAGTAGCTCTTGTCTATTCCATATTTGGCTTAAGGAACTTTATCTGTGCTCATTTCAATCTCTGGTTTTATGCAGCACCCCAACTCACCTTTACCCTTAAACAAGCATAAGTTGGTTTTCTAAATTTGAGACCCTGTTCTGTTCTGTAATTCAGTTCCTGTGTAGCCAAGTTTACATTCCGTGTATTACTGATATCTTATGATGTTTCTTTTTCTGTGTGACTTATTTCAGTTAGAATCATCGTACCTGAATCCACTCATTGTGCTGCTACGGGCCTGATGACATAGATTTCACTGCTGAGTGATACTGCATTGTACGTAAGTACCACAAGTTCTTTATCCATTTTTCACTTTCTGTGATATTGAACTTGTACGGTAAACGAGGTTCTTGTAAACAGAGGCGTCCCAAACATTGGGGTGGCTGTGTCTTTTTGATTTTAATTTCCCTAAGCTATAGGACCATAAGTGGAAGTGGCCTAGGCTCTGTTGCTTTGTTTTTTAGATGTTTCAGGAAACACCATACACTTCTCCCGAGTGTCTGTTGGCAGTTTACATCCCGCCCATCAGCATAACAAGGCTCCCAGTTCTCCATGGCCTGTCCTGCCTTTCTGGATTTTACACTTTTTTCAGATGGCCCTTTTGACCGGGGGGAAGTGAGACTTCATTGTAGTGCAGATTTCCTTTGCAAGCTTGCTTGGTTGGCCAAAAAGGGCGTATGCGTTTTTTCCTGAATATATTCAGGAAAAAACGCATACGCCCTTTTTGGCCAAGTGCATCATTGTGGACGTTCTGCCTCTTTTCCTATGCTTTCAATGCAATTCCAGTCTACCTCCTGAAATCGGTTTCCTGCAATTCTGCCCCGCTTTCAAGTCCTCTTGGCAGCCTTACTTCAGTATATTTTTGGACGATAGCTGTCATTTATAACTCTGCAGGTTTGTGAATTACAGTGCCCCTGAGCTCCTTTCTTCAACTCGTTTTCTTGTGAGCTGGCCGCAACACCGCAGGATGGCTTCAGGCCCTAATCTGGTTCCGGCACGGCACGCTGAGCCTTTGGTTATTTCCTCTTCCTGGTGGGAAATGAGAGTTAAATTTGCCCGTCCAGACACCTCCAGCTAGTCTCTCATTGGTTCTCGCTATTCCTGTTCATCTTCCGCAGAAATTGCAAACTGGGCCAAACAGGAGGTTAAAGGGACTGACTCTCCAAGTCGGGAGAGTGTTAGTAAAGCGTCTGGAATGTTGCACCCGAGTACCAGGGTACGAAAACTGAGACATATTTGAACACGTCTCCCGATCACATGGTTGATCATACTCTAGGTTCCACATGCATGTTTTAGCTGAAGGAAGAATACCTTAAACCTGGGTAGTTGAAACCCGTGGCATGGGTACCATGCAATATGACTTCAAAGGGTCTTCATTTGCTCACCGAACCTCTCCAATCCTATCACTGCTGCGTTTATGTCCCTGTACACATGCTTGATTCTCTTTCGGAGACATAGCAATCCATAGGTTTTAAGATACTTAAGAGTCAGGTACATTCTTAGGCGTTTAATATGCGGTGTTGAGTCCATTTCGTTGAGCAAGGAGTAGCTCTTGTCTATTCCATATTTGGCTTAAGGAACTTTATCTGTGCTCATTTCAATCTCTGGTTTTATGCAGCACCCCAACTCACCTTTACCCTTAAACAAGCATAAGTTGGTTTTCTAAATTTGAGACCCTGTTCTGTTCTGTAATTCAGTTCCTGTGTAGCCAAGTTTACATTCCGTGTATTACTGATATCTTATGATGTTTCTTTTTCTGTGTGACTTATTTCAGTTAGAATCATCGTACCTGAATCCACTCATTGTGCTGCTACGGGCCTGATGACATAGATTTCACTGCTGAGTGATACTGCATTGTACGTAAGTACCACAAGTTCTTTATCCATTTTTCACTTTCTGTGACATTGAACTTGTACGGTAAACGAGGTTCTTGTAAACAGAGGCGTCCCAAACATTGGGGTGGCTGTGTCTTTTTGATTTTAATTTCCCTAAGCTATAGGACCATAAGTGGAAGTGGCCTAGGCTCTGTTGCTTTGTTTTTTAGATGTTTCAGGAAACACCATACACTTCTCCCGAGTGTCTGTTGGCAGTTTACATCCCGCCCATCAGCATAACAAGGCTCCCAGTTCTCCATGGCCTGTCCTGCCTTTCTGGATTTTACACTTTTTTCAGATGGCCCTTTTGACCGGGGGGAAGTGAGACTTCATTGTAGTGCAGATTTCCTTTGCAAGCTTGCTTGGTTGGCCAAAAAGGGCGTATGCGTTTTTTCCTGAATATATTCAGGAAAAAACGCATACGCCCTTTTTGGCCAAGTGCATCATTGTGGACGTTCTGCCTCTTTTCCTATGCTTTCAATGCAATTCCAGTCTACCTCCTGAAATCGGTTTCCTGCAATTCTGCCCCGCTTTCAAGTCCTCTTGGCAGCCTTACTTCAGTATATTTTTGGACGATAGCTGTCATTTATAACTCTGCAGGTTTGTGAATTACAGTGCCCCTGAGCTCCTTTCTTCAACTCGTTTTCTCGTGAGCTGGCCGCAACACCGCAGGATGGCTTCAGGCCCTAATCTGGTTCCGGCACGGCACGCTGAGCCTTTGGTTATTTCCTCTTCCTGGTGGGAAATGAGAGTTAAATTTGCCCGTCCAGACACCTCCAGCTAGTCTCTCATTGGTTCTCGCTATTCCTGTTCATCTTCCGCAGAAATTGCAAACTGGGCCAAACAGGAGGTTAAAGGGACTGACTCTCCAAGTCGGGAGAGTGTTAGTAAAGCGTCTGGAATGTTGCACCCGAGTACCAGGGTACGAAAACTGAGACATATTTGAACACGTCTCCCGATCACATGGTTGATCATACTCTAGGTTCCACATGCATGTTTTAGCTGAAGGAAGAATACCTTAAACCTGGGTAGTTGAAACCCGTGGCATGGGTACCATGCAATATGACTTCAAAGGGTCTTCATTTGCTCACCGAACCTCTCCAATCCTATCACTGCTGCGTTTATGTCCCTGTACACATGCTTGATTCTCTTTCGGAGACATAGCAATCCATAGGTTTTAAGATACTTAAGAGTCAGGTACATTCTTAGGCGTTTAATATGCGGTGTTGAGTCCATTTCGTTGAGCAAGGAGTAGCTCTTGTCTATTCCATACTTGGCTTAAGGAACTTTATCTGTGCTCATTTCAATCTCTGGTTTTATGCAGCACCCCAACTCACCTTTACCCTTAAACAAGCATAAGTTGGTTTTCTAAATTTGAGACCCTGTTCTGTTCTGTAATTCAGTTCCTGTGTAGCCAAGTTTACATTCCGTGTATTACTGATATCTTATGATGTTTCTTTTTCTGTGTGACTTATTTCAGTTAGAATCATCGTACCTGAATCCACTCATTGTGCTGCTACGGGCCTGATGACATAGATTTCACTGCTGAGTGATACTGCATTGTACGTAAGTACCACAAGTTCTTTATCCATTTTTCACTTTCTGTGACATTGAACTTGTACGGTAAACGAGGTTCTTGTAAACAGAGGCGTCCCAAACATTGGGGTGGCTGTGTCTTTTTGATTTTAATTTCCCTAAGCTATAGGACCATAAGTGGAAGTGCCCTAGGCTCTGTTGCTTTGTTTTTTAGATGTTTCAGGAAACACCATACACTTCTCCCGAGTGTCTGTTGGCAGTTTACATCCCGCCCATCAGCATAACAAGGCTCCCAGTTCTCCATGGCCTGTCCTGCCTTTCTGGATTTTACACTTTTTTCAGATGGCCCTTTTGACCGGGGGGAAGTGAGACTTCATTGTAGTGCAGATTTCCTTTGCAAGCTTGCTTGGTTGGCCAAAAAGGGCGTATGCGTTTTTTCCTGAATATATTCAGGAAAAAACGCATACGCCCTTTTTGGCCAAGTGCATCATTGTGGACGTTCTGCCTCTTTTCCTATGCTTTCAATGCAATTCCAGTCTACCTCCTGAAATCGGTTTCCTGCAATTCTGCCCCGCTTTCAAGTCCTCTTGGCAGCCTTACTTCAGTATATTTTTGGACGATAGCTGTCATTTATAACTCTGCAGGTTTGTGAATTACAGTGCCCCTGAGCTCCTTTCTTCAACTCGTTTTCTCGTGAGGTGGCCGCAACACCGCAGGATGGCTTCAGGCCCTAATCTGGTTCCGGCACGGCACGCTGAGCCTTTGGTTATTTCCTCTTCCTGGTGGGAAATGAGAGTTAAATTTGCCCGTCCAGACACCTCCAGCTAGTCTCTCATTGGTTCTCGCTATTCCTGTTCATCTTCCGCAGAAATTGCAAACTGGGCCAAACAGGAGGTTAAAGGGACTGACTCTCCAAGTCGGGAGAGTGTTAGTAAAGCGTCTGGAATGTTGCACCCGAGTACCAGGGTACGAAAACTGAGACATATTTGAACACGTCTCCCGATCACATGGTTGATCATACTCTAGGTTCCACATGCATGTTTTAGCTGAAGGAAGAATACCTTAAACCTGGGTAGTTGAAACCCGTGGCATGGGTACCATGCAATATGACTTCAAAGGGTCTTCATTTGCTCACCGAACCTCTCCAATCCTATCACTGCTGCGTTTATGTCCCTGTACACATGCTTGATTCTCTTTCGGAGACATAGCAATCCATAGGTTTTAAGATACTTAAGAGTCAGGTACATTCTTAGGCGTTTAATATGCGGTGTTGAGTCCATTTCGTTGAGCAAGGAGTAGCTCTTGTCTATTCCATATTTGGCTTAAGGAACTTTATCTGTGCTCATTTCAATCTGTGGTTTTATGCAGCACCCCAACTCACCTTTACCCTTAAACAAGCATAAGTTGGTTTTCTAAATTTGAGACCCTGTTCTGTTCTGTAATTCAGTTCCTGTGTAGCCAAGTTTACATTCCGTGTATTACTGATATCTTATGATGTTTCTTTTTCTGTGTGACTTATTTCAGTTAGAATCATCGTACCTGAATCCACTCATTGTGCTGCTACGGGCCTGATGACATAGATTTCACTGCTGAGTGATACTGCATTGTACGTAAGTACCACAAGTTCTTTATCCATTTTTCACTTTCTGTGATATTGAACTTGTACGGTAAACGAGGTTCTTGTAAACAGAGGCGTCCCAAACATTGGGGTGGCTGTGTCTTTTTGATTTTAATTTCCCTAAGCTATAGGACCATAAGTGGAAGTGGCCTAGGCTCTGTTGCTTTGTTTTTTAGATGTTTCAGGAAACACCATACACTTCTCCCGAGTGTCTGTTGGCAGTTTACATCCCGCCCATCAGCATAACAAGGCTCCCAGTTCTCCATGGCCTGTCCTGCCTTTCTGGATTTTACACTTTTTTCAGATGGCCCTTTTGACCGGGGGGAAGTGAGACTTCATTGTAGTGCAGATTTCCTTTGCAAGCTTGCTTGGTTGGCCAAAAAGGGCGTATGCGTTTTTTCCTGAATATATTCAGGAAAAAACGCATACGCCCTTTTTGGCCAAGTGCATCATTGTGGACGTTCTGCCTCTTTTCCTATGCTTTCAATGCAATTCCAGTCTACCTCCTGAAATCGGTTTCCTGCAATTCTGCCCCGCTTTCAAGTCCTCTTGGCAGCCTTACTTCAGTATATTTTTGGACGATAGCTGTCATTTATAACTCTGCAGGTTTGTGAATTACAGTGCCCCTGAGCTCCTTTCTTCAACTCGTTTTCTTGTGAGCTGGCCGCAACACCGCAGGATGGCTTCAGGCCCTAATCTGGTTCCGGCACGGCACGCTGAGCCTTTGGTTATTTCCTCTTCCTGGTGGGAAATGAGAGTTAAATTTGCCCGTCCAGACACCTCCAGCTAGTCTCTCATTGGTTCTCGCTATTCCTGTTCATCTTCCGCAGAAATTGCAAACTGGGCCAAACAGGAGGTTAAAGGGACTGACTCTCCAAGTCGGGAGAGTGTTAGTAAAGCGTCTGGAATGTTGCACCCGAGTACCAGGGTACGAAAACTGAGACATATTTGAACACGTCTCCCGATCACATGGTTGATCATACTCTAGGTTCCACATGCATGTTTTAGCTGAAGGAAGAATACCTTAAACCTGGGTAGTTGAAACCCGTGGCATGGGTACCATGCAATATGACTTCAAAGGGTCTTCATTTGCTCACCGAACCTCTCCAATCCTATCACTGCTGCGTTTATGTCCCTGTACACATGCTTGATTCTCTTTCGGAGACATAGCAATCCATAGGTTTTAAGATACTTAAGAGTCAGGTACATTCTTAGGCGTTTAATATGCGGTGTTGAGTCCATTTCGTTGAGCAAGGAGTAGCTCTTGTCTATTCCATATTTGG
This sequence comes from Globicephala melas, assembly GCF_963455315.2. Lineage (NCBI taxonomy): Eukaryota > Metazoa > Chordata > Mammalia > Artiodactyla > Delphinidae > Globicephala > Globicephala melas. The sequence continues at coordinate 446,423 of NW_027207401.1, forward strand.
CTTAAGGAACTTTATCTGTGCTCATTTCAATCTGTGGTTTTATGCAGCACCCCAACTCACCTTTACCCTTAAACAAGCATAAGTTGGTTTTCTAAATTTGAGACCCTGTTCTGTTCTGTAATTCAGTTCCTGTGTAGCCAAGTTTACATTCCGTGTATTACTGATATCTTATGATGTTTCTTTTTCTGTGTGACTTATTTCAGTTAGAATCATCGTACCTGAATCCACTCATTGTGCTGCTACGGGCCTGATGACATAGATTTCACTGCTGAGTGATACTGCATTGTACGTAAGTACCACAAGTTCTTTATCCATTTTTCACTTTCTGTGATATTGAACTTGTACGGTAAACGAGGTTCTTGTAAACAGAGGCGTCCCAAACATTGGGGTGGCTGTGTCTTTTTGATTTTAATTTCCCTAAGCTATAGGACCATAAGTGGAAGTGGCCTAGGCTCTGTTGCTTTGTTTTTTAGATGTTTCAGGAAACACCATACACTTCTCCCGAGTGTCTGTTGGCAGTTTACATCCCGCCCATCAGCATAACAAGGCTCCCAGTTCTCCATGGCCTGTCCTGCCTTTCTGGATTTTACACTTTTTTCAGATGGCCCTTTTGACCGGGGGGAAGTGAGACTTCATTGTAGTGCAGATTTCCTTTGCAAGCTTGCTTGGTTGGCCAAAAAGGGCGTATGCGTTTTTTCCTGAATATATTCAGGAAAAAACGCATACGCCCTTTTTGGCCAAGTGCATCATTGTGGACGTTCTGCCTCTTTTCCTATGCTTTCAATGCAATTCCAGTCTACCTCCTGAAATCGGTTTCCTGCAATTCTGCCCCGCTTTCAAGTCCTCTTGGCAGCCTTACTTCAGTATATTTTTGGACGATAGCTGTCATTTATAACTCTGCAGGTTTGTGAATTACAGTGCCCCTGAGCTCCTTTCTTCAACTCGTTTTCTTGTGAGCTGGCCGCAACACCGCAGGATGGCTTCAGGCCCTAATCTGGTTCCGGCACGGCACGCTGAGCCTTTGGTTATTTCCTCTTCCTGGTGGGAAATGAGAGTTAAATTTGCCCGTCCAGACACCTCCAGCTAGTCTCTCATTGGTTCTCGCTATTCCTGTTCATCTTCCGCAGAAATTGCAAACTGGGCCAAACAGGAGGTTAAAGGGACTGACTCTCCAAGTCGGGAGAGTGTTAGTAAAGCGTCTGGAATGTTGCACCCGAGTACCAGGGTACAAAAACTGAGACATATTTGAACACGTCTCCCGATCACATGGTTGATCATACTCTAGGTTCCACATGCATGTTTTAGCTGAAGGAAGAATACCTTAAACCTGGGTAGTTGAAACCCGTGGCATGGGTACCATGCAATATGACTTCAAAGGGTCTTCATTTGCTCACCGAACCTCTCCAATCCTATCACTGCTGCGTTTATGTCCCTGTACACATGCTTGATTCTCTTTCGGAGACATAGCAATCCATAGGTTTTAAGATACTTAAGAGTCAGGTACATTCTTAGGCGTTTAATATGCGGTGTTGAGTCCATTTCGTTGAGCAAGGAGTAGCTCTTGTCTATTCCATATTTGGCTTAAGGAACTTTATCTGTGCTCATTTCAATCTGTGGTTTTATGCAGCACCCCAACTCACCTTTACCCTTAAACAAGCATAAGTTGGTTTTCTAAATTTGAGACCCTGTTCTGTTCTGTAATTCAGTTCCTGTGTAGCCAAGTTTACATTCCGTGTATTACTGATATCTTATGATGTTTCTTTTTCTGTGTGACTTATTTCAGTTAGAATCATCGTACCTGAATCCACTCATTGTGCTGCTACGGGCCTGATGACATAGATTTCACTGCTGAGTGATACTGCATTGTACGTAAGTACCACAAGTTCTTTATCCATTTTTCACTTTCTGTGATATTGAACTTGTACGGTAAACGAGGTTCTTGTAAACAGAGGCGTCCCAAACATTGGGGTGGCTGTGTCTTTTTGATTTTAATTTCCCTAAGCTATAGGACCATAAGTGGAAGTGGCCTAGGCTCTGTTGCTTTGTTTTTTAGATGTTTCAGGAAACACCATACACTTCTCCCGAGTGTCTGTTGGCAGTTTACATCCCGCCCATCAGCATAACAAGGCTCCCAGTTCTCCATGGCCTGTCCTGCCTTTCTGGATTTTACACTTTTTTCAGATGGCCCTTTTGACCGGGGGGAAGTGAGACTTCATTGTAGTGCAGATTTCCTTTGCAAGCTTGCTTGGTTGGCCAAAAAGGGCGTATGCGTTTTTTCCTGAATATATTCAGGAAAAAACGCATACGCCCTTTTTGGCCAAGTGCATCATTGTGGACGTTCTGCCTCTTTTCCTATGCTTTCAATGCAATTCCAGTCTACCTCCTGAAATCGGTTTCCTGCAATTCTGCCCCGCTTTCAAGTCCTCTTGGCAGCCTTACTTCAGTATATTTTTGGACGATAGCTGTCATTTATAACTCTGCAGGTTTGTGAATTACAGTGCCCCTGAGCTCCTTTCTTCAACTCGTTTTCTTGTGAGCTGGCCGCAACACCGCAGGATGGCTTCAGGCCCTAATCTGGTTCCGGCACGGCACGCTGAGCCTTTGGTTATTTCCTCTTCCTGGTGGGAAATGAGAGTTAAATTTGCCCGTCCAGACACCTCCAGCTAGTCTCTCATTGGTTCTCGCTATTCCTGTTCATCTTCCGCAGAAATTGCAAACTGGGCCAAACAGGAGGTTAAAGGGACTGACTCTCCAAGTCGGGAGAGTGTTAGTAAAGCGTCTGGAATGTTGCACCCGAGTACCAGGGTACGAAAACTGAGACATATTTGAACACGTCTCCCGATCACATGGTTGATCATACTCTAGGTTCCACATGCATGTTTTAGCTGAAGGAAGAATACCTTAAACCTGGGTAGTTGAAACCCGTGGCATGGGTACCATGCAATATGACTTCAAAGGGTCTTCATTTGCTCACCGAACCTCTCCAATCCTATCACTGCTGCGTTTATGTCCCTGTACACATGCTTGATTCTCTTTCGGAGACATAGCAATCCATAGGTTTTAAGATACTTAAGAGTCAGGTACATTCTTAGGCGTTTAATATGCGGTGTTGAGTCCATTTCGTTGAGCAAGGAGTAGCTCTTGTCTATTCCATATTTGGCTTAAGGAACTTTATCTGTGCTCATTTCAATCTGTGGTTTTATGCAGCACCCCAACTCACCTTTACCCTTAAACAAGCATAAGTTGGTTTTCTAAATTTGAGACCCTGTTCTGTTCTGTAATTCAGTTCCTGTGTAGCCAAGTTTACATTCCGTGTATTACTGATATCTTATGATGTTTCTTTTTCTGTGTGACTTATTTCAGTTAGAATCATCGTACCTGAATCCACTCATTGTGCTGCTACGGGCCTGATGACATAGATTTCACTGCTGAGTGATACTGCATTGTACGTAAGTACCACAAGTTCTTTATCCATTTTTCACTTTCTGTGATATTGAACTTGTACGGTAAACGAGGTTCTTGTAAACAGAGGCGTCCCAAACATTGGGGTGGCTGTGTCTTTTTGATTTTAATTTCCCTAAGCTATAGGACCATAAGTGGAAGTGGCCTAGGCTCTGTTGCTTTGTTTTTTAGATGTTTCAGGAAACACCATACACTTCTCCCGAGTGTCTGTTGGCAGTTTACATCCCGCCCATCAGCATAACAAGGCTCCCAGTTCTCCATGGCCTGTCCTGCCTTTCTGGATTTTACACTTTTTTCAGATGGCCCTTTTGACCGGGGGGAAGTGAGACTTCATTGTAGTGCAGATTTCCTTTGCAAGCTTGCTTGGTTGGCCAAAAAGGGCGTATGCGTTTTTTCCTGAATATATTCAGGAAAAAACGCATACGCCCTTTTTGGCCAAGTGCATCATTGTGGACGTTCTGCCTCTTTTCCTATGCTTTCAATGCAATTCCAGTCTACCTCCTGAAATCGGTTTCCTGCAATTCTGCCCCGCTTTCAAGTCCTCTTGGCAGCCTTACTTCAGTATATTTTTGGACGATAGCTGTCATTTATAACTCTGCAGGTTTGTGAATTACAGTGCCCCTGAGCTCCTTTCTTCAACTCGTTTTCTTGTGAGCTGGCCGCAACACCGCAGGATGGCTTCAGGCCCTAATCTGGTTCCGGCACGGCACGCTGAGCCTTTGGTTATTTCCTCTTCCTGGTGGGAAATGAGAGTTAAATTTGCCCGTCCAGACACCTCCAGCTAGTCTCTCATTGGTTCTCGCTATTCCTGTTCATCTTCCGCAGAAATTGCAAACTGGGCCAAACAGGAGGTTAAAGGGACTGACTCTCCAAGTCGGGAGAGTGTTAGTAAAGCGTCTGGAATGTTGCACCCGAGTACCAGGGTACGAAAACTGAGACATATTTGAACACGTCTCCCGATCACATGGTTGATCATACTCTAGGTTCCACATGCATGTTTTAGCTGAAGGAAGAATACCTTAAACCTGGGTAGTTGAAACCCGTGGCATGGGTACCATGCAATATGACTTCAAAGGGTCTTCATTTGCTCACCGAACCTCTCCAATCCTATCACTGCTGCGTTTATGTCCCTGTACACATGCTTGATTCTCTTTCGGAGACATAGCAATCCATAGGTTTTAAGATACTTAAGAGTCAGGTACATTCTTAGGCGTTTAATATGCGGTGTTGAGTCCATTTCGTTGAGCAAGGAGTAGCTCTTGTCTATTCCATACTTGGCTTAAGGAACTTTATCTGTGCTCATTTCAATCTCTGGTTTTATGCAGCACCCCAACTCACCTTTACCCTTAAACAAGCATAAGTTGGTTTTCTAAATTTGAGACCCTGTTCTGTTCTGTAATTCAGTTCCTGTGTAGCCAAGTTTACATTCCGTGTATTACTGATATCTTATGATGTTTCTTTTTCTGTGTGACTTATTTCAGTTAGAATCATCGTACCTGAATCCACTCATTGTGCTGCTACGGGCCTGATGACATAGATTTCACTGCTGAGTGATACTGCATTGTACGTAAGTACCACAAGTTCTTTATCCATTTTTCACTTTCTGTGACATTGAACTTGTACGGTAAACGAGGTTCTTGTAAACAGAGGCGTCCCAAACATTGGGGTGGCTGTGTCTTTTTGATTTTAATTTCCCTAAGCTATAGGACCATAAGTGGAAGTGCCCTAGGCTCTGTTGCTTTGTTTTTTAGATGTTTCAGGAAACACCATACACTTCTCCCGAGTGTCTGTTGGCAGTTTACATCCCGCCCATCAGCATAACAAGGCTCCCAGTTCTCCATGGCCTGTCCTGCCTTTCTGGATTTTACACTTTTTTCAGATGGCCCTTTTGACCGGGGGGAAGTGAGACTTCATTGTAGTGCAGATTTCCTTTGCAAGCTTGCTTGGTTGGCCAAAAAGGGCGTATGCGTTTTTTCCTGAATATATTCAGGAAAAAACGCATACGCCCTTTTTGGCCAAGTGCATCATTGTGGACGTTCTGCCTCTTTTCCTATGCTTTCAATGCAATTCCAGTCTACCTCCTGAAATCGGTTTCCTGCAATTCTGCCCCGCTTTCAAGTCCTCTTGGCAGCCTTACTTCAGTATATTTTTGGACGATAGCTGTCATTTATAACTCTGCAGGTTTGTGAATTACAGTGCCCCTGAGCTCCTTTCTTCAACTCGTTTTCTCGTGAGCTGGCCGCAACACCGCAGGATGGCTTCAGGCCCTAATCTGGTTCCGGCACGGCACGCTGAGCCTTTGGTTATTTCCTCTTCCTGGTGGGAAATGAGAGTTAAATTTGCCCGTCCAGACACCTCCAGCTAGTCTCTCATTGGTTCTCGCTATTCCTGTTCATCTTCCGCAGAAATTGCAAACTGGGCCAAACAGGAGGTTAAAGGGACTGACTCTCCAAGTCGGGAGAGTGTTAGTAAAGCGTCTGGAATGTTGCACCCGAGTACCAGGGTACGAAAACTGAGACATATTTGAACACGTCTCCCGATCACATGGTTGATCATACTCTAGGTTCCACATGCATGTTTTAGCTGAAGGAAGAATACCTTAAACCTGGGTAGTTGAAACCCGTGGAATGGGTACCATGCAATATGACTTCAAAGGGTCTTCATTTGCTCACCGAACCTCTCCAATCCTATCACTGCTGCGTTTATGTCCCTGTACACATGCTTGATTCTCTTTCGGAGACATAGCAATCCATAGGTTTTAAGATACTTAAGAGTCAGGTACATTCTTAGGCGTTTAATATGCGGTGTTGAGTCCATTTCGTTGAGCAAGGAGTAGCTCTTGTCTATTCCATATTTGGCTTAAGGAACTTTATCTGTGCTCATTTCAATCTCTGGTTTTATGCAGCACCCCAACTCACCTTTACCCTTAAACAAGCATAAGTTGGTTTTCTAAATTTGAGACCCTGTTCTGTTCTGTAATTCAGTTCCTGTGTAGCCAAGTTTACATTCCGTGTATTACTGATATCTTATGATGTTTCTTTTTCTGTGTGACTTATTTCAGTTAGAATCATCGTACCTGAATCCACTCATTGTGCTGCTACGGGCCTGATGACATAGATTTCACTGCTGAGTGATACTGCATTGTACGTAAGTACCACAAGTTCTTTATCCATTTTTCACTTTCTGTGATATTGAACTTGTACGGTAAATGAGGTTCTTGTAAACAGAGGCGTCCCAAACATTGGGGTGGCTGTGTCTTTTTGATTTTAATTTCCCTAAGCTATAGGACCATAAGTGGAAGTGGCCTAGGCTCTGTTGCTTTGTTTTTTAGATGTTTCAGGAAACACCATACACTTCTCCCGAGTGTCTGTTGGCAGTTTACATCCCGCCCATCAGCATAACAAGGCTCCCAGTTCTCCATGGCCTGTCCTGCCTTTCTGGATTTTACACTTTTTTCAGATGGCCCTTTTGACCGGGGGGAAGTGAGACTTCATTGTAGTGCAGATTTCCTTTGCAAGCTTGCTTGGTTGGCCAAAAAGGGCGTATGCGTTTTTTCCTGAATATATTCAGGAAAAAACGCATACGCCCTTTTTGGCCAAGTGCATCATTGTGGACGTTCTGCCTCTTTTCCTATGCTTTCAATGCAATTCCAGTCTACCTCCTGAAATCGGTTTCCTGCAATTCTGCCCCGCTTTCAAGTCCTCTTGGCAGCCTTACTTCAGTATATTTTTGGATGATAGCTGTCATTTATAACTCTGCAGGTTTGTGAATTACAGTGCCCCTGAGCTCCTTTCTTCAACTCGTTTTCTCGTGAGGTGGCCGCAACACCGCAGGATGGCTTCAGGCCCTAATCTGGTTCCGGCACGGCACGCTGAGCCTTTGGTTATTTCCTCTTCCTGGTGGGAAATGAGAGTTAAATTTGCCCGTCCAGACACCTCCAGCTAGTCTCTCATTGGTTCTCGCTATTCCTGTTCATCTTCCGCAGAAATTGCAAACTGGGCCAAACAGGAGGTTAAAGGGACTGACTCTCCAAGTCGGGAGAGTGTTAGTAAAGCGTCTGGAATGTTGCACCCGAGTACCAGGGTACGAAAACTGAGACATATTTGAACACGTCTCCCGATCACATGGTTGATCATACTCTAGGTTCCACATGCATGTTTTAGCTGAAGGAAGAATACCTTAAACCTGGGTAGTTGAAACCCGTGGCATGGGTACCATGCAATATGACTTCAAAGGGTCTTCATTTGCTCACCGAACCTCTCCAATCCTATCACTGCTGCGTTTATGTCCCTGTACACATGCTTGATTCTCTTTCGGAGACATAGCAATCCATAGGTTTTAAGATACTTAAGAGTCAGGTACATTCTTAGGCGTTTAATATGCGGTGTTGAGTCCATTTCGTTGAGCAAGGAGTAGCTCTTGTCTATTCCATATTTGGCTTAAGGAACTTTATCTGTGCTCATTTCAATCTCTGGTTTTATGCAGCACCCCAACTCACCTTTACCCTTAAACAAGCATAAGTTGGTTTTCTAAATTTGAGACCCTGTTCTGTTCTGTAATTCAGTTCCTGTGTAGCCAAGTTTACATTCCGTGTATTACTGATATCTTATGATGTTTCTTTTTCTGTGTGACTTATTTCAGTTAGAATCATCGTACCTGAATCCACTCATTGTGCTGCTACGGGCCTGATGACATAGATTTCACTGCTGAGTGATACTGCATTGTACGTAAGTACCACAAGTTCTTTATCCATTTTTCACTTTCTGTGATATTGAACTTGTACGGTAAACGAGGTTCTTGTAAACAGAGGCGTCCCAAACATTGGGGTGGCTGTGTCTTTTTGATTTTAATTTCCCTAAGCTATAGGACCATAAGTGGAAGTGCCCTAGGCTCTGTTGCTTTGTTTTTTAGATGTTTCAGGAAACACCATACACTTCTCCCGAGTGTCTGTTGGCAGTTTACATCCCGCCCATCAGCATAACAAGGCTCCCAGTTCTCCATGGCCTGTCCTGCCTTTCTGGATTTTACACTTTTTTCAGATGGCCCTTTTGACCGGGGGGAAGTGAGACTTCATTGTAGTGCAGATTTCCTTTGCAAGCTTGCTTGGTTGGCCAAAAAGGGCGTATGCGTTTTTTCCTGAATATATTCAGGAAAAAACGCATACGCCCTTTTTGGCCAAGTGCATCATTGTGGACGTTCTGCCTCTTTTCCTATGCTTTCAATGCAATTCCAGTCTACCTCCTGAAATCGGTTTCCTGCAATTCTGCCCCGCTTTCAAGTCCTCTTGGCAGCCTTACTTCAGTATATTTTTGGACGATAGCTGTCATTTATAACTCTGCAGGTTTGTGAATTACAGTGCCCCTGAGCTCCTTTCTTCAACTCGTTTTCTCGTGAGCTGGCCGCAACACCGCAGGATGGCTTCAGGCCCTAATCTGGTTCCGGCACGGCACGCTGAGCCTTTGGTTATTTCCTCTTCCTGGTGGGAAATGAGAGTTAAATTTGCCCGTCCAGACACCTCCAGCTAGTCTCTCATTGGTTCTCGCTATTCCTGTTCATCTTCCGCAGAAATTGCAAACTGGGCCAAACAGGAGGTTAAAGGGACTGACTCTCCAAGTCGGGAGAGTGTTAGTAAAGCGTCTGGAATGTTGCACCCGAGTACCAGGGTACGAAAACTGAGACATATTTGAACACGTCTCCCGATCACATGGTTGATCATACTCTAGGTTCCACATGCATGTTTTAGCTGAAGGAAGAATACCTTAAACCTGGGTAGTTGAAACCCGTGGCATGGGTACCATGCAATATGACTTCAAAGGGTCTTCATTTGCTCACCGAACCTCTCCAATCCTATCACTGCTGCGTTTATGTCCCTGTACACATGCTTGATTCTCTTTCGGAGACATAGCAATCCATAGGTTTTAAGATACTTAAGAGTCAGGTACATTCTTAGGCGTTTAATATGCGGTGTTGAGTCCATTTCGTTGAGCAAGGAGTAGCTCTTGTCTATTCCATATTTGGCTTAAGGAACTTTATCTGTGCTCATTTCAATCTCTGGTTTTATGCAGCACCCCAACTCACCTTTACCCTTAAACAAGCATAAGTTGGTTTTCTAAATTTGAGACCCTGTTCTGTTCTGTAATTCAGTTCCTGTGTAGCCAAGTTTACATTCCGTGTATTACTGATATCTTATGATGTTTCTTTTTCTGTGTGACTTATTTCAGTTAGAATCATCGTACCTGAATCCACTCATTGTGCTGCTACGGGCCTGATGACATAGATTTCACTGCTGAGTGATACTGCATTGTACGTAAGTACCACAAGTTCTTTATCCATTTTTCACTTTCTGTGATATTGAACTTGTACGGTAAATGAGGTTCTTGTAAACAGAGGCGTCCCAAACATTGGGGTGGCTGTGTCTTTTTGATTTTAATTTCCCTAAGCTATAGGACCATAAGTGGAAGTGCCCTAGGCTCTGTTGCTTTGTTTTTTAGATGTTTCAGGAAACACCATACACTTCTCCCGAGTGTCTGTTGGCAGTTTACATCCCGCCCATCAGCATAACAAGGCTCCCAGTTCTCCATGGCCTGTCCTGCCTTTCTGGATTTTACACTTTTTTCAGATGGCCCTTTTGACCGGGGGGAAGTGAGACTTCATTGTAGTGCAGATTTCCTTTGCAAGCTTGCTTGGTTGGCCAAAAAGGGCGTATGCGTTTTTTCCTGAATATATTCAGGAAAAAACGCATACGCCCTTTTTGGCCAAGTGCATCATTGTGGACGTTCTGCCTCTTTTCCTATGCTTTCAATGCAATTCCAGTCTACCTCCTGAAATCGGTTTCCTGCAATTCTGCCCCGCTTTCAAGTCCTCTTGGCAGCCTTACTTCAGTATATTTTTGGATGATAGCTGTCATTTATAACTCTGCAGGTTTGTGAATTACAGTGCCCCTGAGCTCCTTTCTTCAACTCGTTTTCTCGTGAGGTGGCCGCAACACCGCAGGATGGCTTCAGGCCCTAATCTGGTTCCGGCACGGCACGCTGAGCCTTTGGTTATTTCCTCTTCCTGGTGGGAAATGAGAGTTAAATTTGCCCGTCCAGACACCTCCAGCTAGTCTCTCATTGGTTCTCGCTATTCCTGTTCATCTTCCGCAGAAATTGCAAACTGGGCCAAACAGGAGGTTAAAGGGACTGACTCTCCAAGTCGGGAGAGTGTTAGTAAAGCGTCTGGAATGTTGCACCCGAGTACCAGGGTACGAAAACTGAGACATATTTGAACACGTCTCCCGATCACATGGTTGATCATACTCTAGGTTCCACATGCATGTTTTAGCTGAAGGAAGAATACCTTAAACCTGGGTAGTTGAAACCCGTGGCATGGGTACCATGCAATATGACTTCAAAGGGTCTTCATTTGCTCACCGAACCTCTCCAATCCTATCACTGCTGCGTTTATGTCCCTGTACACATGCTTGATTCTCTTTCGGAGACATAGCAATCCATAGGTTTTAAGATACTTAAGAGTCAGGTACATTCTTAGGCGTTTAATATGCGGTGTTGAGTCCATTTCGTTGAGCAAGGAGTAGCTCTTGTCTATTCCATATTTGGCTTAAGGAACTTTATCTGTGCTCATTTCAATCTCTGGTTTTATGCAGCACCCCAACTCACCTTTACCCTTAAACAAGCATAAGTTGGTTTTCTAAATTTGAGACCCTGTTCTGTTCTGTAATTCAGTTCCTGTGTAGCCAAGTTTACATTCCGTGTATTACTGATATCTTATGATGTTTCTTTTTCTGTGTGACTTATTTCAGTTAGAATCATCGTACCTGAATCCACTCATTGTGCTGCTACGGGCCTGATGACATAGATTTCACTGCTGAGTGATACTGCATTGTACGTAAGTACCACAAGTTCTTTATCCATTTTTCACTTTCTGTGATATTGAACTTGTACGGTAAACGAGGTTCTTGTAAACAGAGGCGTCCCAAACATTGGGGTGGCTGTGTCTTTTTGATTTTAATTTCCCTAAGCTATAGGACCATAAGTGGAAGTGCCCTAGGCTCTGTTGCTTTGTTTTTTAGATGTTTCAGGAAACACCATACACTTCTCCCGAGGGTCTGTTGGCAGTTTACATCCCGCCCATCAGCATAACAAGGCTCCCAGTTCTCCATGGCCTGTCCTGCCTTTCTGGATTTTACACTTTTTTCAGATGGCCCTTTTGACCGGGGGGAAGTCAGACTTCATTGTAGTGCAGATTTCCTTTGCAAGCTTGCTTGGTTGGCCAAAAAGGGCGTATGCGTTTTTTCCTGAATATATTCAGGAAAAAACGCATACGCCCTTTTTGGCCAAGTGCATCATTGTGGACGTTCTGCCTCTTTTCCTATGCTTTCAATGCAATTCCAGTCTACCTCCTGAAATCGGTTTCCTGCAATTCTGCCCCGCTTTCAAGTCCTCTTGGCAGCCTTACTTCAGTATATTTTTGGACGATAGTTGTCATTTATAACTCTGCAGGTTTGTGAATTACAGTGCCCCTGAGCTCCTTTCTTCAACTCGCTTTCTTGTGAGCTGGCCGCAACACCGCAGGATGGCTTCAGGCCCTAATCTGGTTCCGGCACGGCACGCTGAGCCTTTGGTTATTTCCTCTTCCTGGTGGGAAATGAGAGTTAAATTTGCCCGTCCAGACACCTCCAGCTAGTCTCTCATTGGTTCTCGCTATTCCTGTTCATCTTCCGCAGAAATTGCAAACTGGGCCAAACAGGAGGTTAAAGGGACTGACTCTCCAAGTCAGGAGAGTGTTAGTAAAGCGTCTGGAATGTTGCACCCGAGTACCAGGGTACGAAAACTGAGACATATTTGAACACGTCTCCCGATCACATGGTTGATCATACTCTAGGTTCCACATGCATGTTTTAGCTGAAGGAAGAATACCTTAAACCTGGGTAGTTGAAACCCGTGGCATGGGTACCATGCAATATGACTTCAAAGGGTCTTCATTTGCTCACCGAACCTCTCCAATCCTATCACTGCTGCGTTTATGTCCCTGTACACATGCTTGATTCTCTTTCGGAGACATAGCAATCCATAGGTTTTAAGATACTTAAGAGTCAGGTACATTCTTAGGCGTTTAATATGCGGTGTTGAGTCCATTTCGTTGAGCAAGGAGTAGCTCTTGTCTATTCCATATTTGGCTTAAGGAACTTTATCTGTGCTCATTTCAATCTCTGGTTTTATGCAGCACCCCAACTCACCTTTACCCTTAAACAAGCATAAGTTGGTTTTCTAAATTTGAGACCCTGTTCTGTTCTGTAATTCAGTTCCTGTGTAGCCAAGTTTACATTCCGTGTATTACTGATATCTTATGATGTTTCTTTTTCTGTGTGACTTATTTCAGTTAGAATCATCGTACCTGAATCCACTCATTGTGCTGCTACGGGCCTGATGACATAGATTTCACTGCTGAGTGATACTGCATTGTACGTAAGTACCACAAGTTCTTTATCCATTTTTCACTTTCTGTGATATTGAACTTGTACGGTAAACGAGGTTCTTGTAAACAGAGGCGTCCCAAACATTGGGGTGGCTGTGTCTTTTTGATTTTAATTTCCCTAAGCTATAGGACCATAAGTGGAAGTGCCCTAGGCTCTGTTGCTTTGTTTTTTAGATGTTTCAGGAAACACCATACACTTCTCCCGAGTGTCTGTTGGCAGTTTACATCCCGCCCATCAGCATAACAAGGCTCCCAGTTCTCCATGGCCTGTCCTGCCTTTCTGGATTTTACACTTTTTTCAGATGGCCCTTTTGACCGGGGGGAAGTGAGACTTCATTGTAGTGCAGATTTCCTTTGCAAGCTTGCTTGGTTGGCCAAAAAGGGCGTATGCGTTTTTTCCTGAATATATTCAGGAAAAAACGCATACGCCCTTTTTGGCCAAGTGCATCATTGTGGACGTTCTGCCTCTTTTCCTATGCTTTCAATGCAATTCCAGTCTACCTCCTGAAATCGGTTTCCTGCAATTCTGCCCCGCTTTCAAGTCCTCTTGGCAGCCTTACTTCAGTATATTTTTGGACGATAGTTGTCATTTATAACTCTGCAGGTTTGTGAATTACAGTGCCCCTGAGCTCCTTTCTTCAACTCGTTTTCTTGTGAGCTGGCCGCAACACCGCAGGATGGCTTCAGGCCCTAATCTGGTTCCGGCACGGCACGCTGAGCCTTTGGTTATTTCCTCTTCCTGGTGGGAAATGAGAGTTAAATTTGCCCGTCCAGACACCTCCAGCTAGTCTCTCATTGGTTCTCGCTATTCCTGTTCATCTTCCGCAGAAATTGCAAACTGGGCCAAACAGGAGGTTAAAGGGACTGACTCTCCAAGTCGGGAGAGTGTTAGTAAAGCGTCTGGAATGTTGCACCCGAGTACCAGGGTACGAAAACTGAGACATATTTGAACACGTCTCCCGATCACATGGTTGATCATACTCTAGGTTCCACATGCATGTTTTAGCTGAAGGAAGAATACCTTAAACCTGGGTAGTTGAAACCCGTGGAATGGGTACCATGCAATATGACTTCAAAGGGTCTTCATTTGCTCACCGAACCTCTCCAATCCTATCACTGCTGCGTTTATGTCCCTGTACACATGCTTGATTCTCTTTCGGAGACATAGCAATCCATAGGTTTTAAGATACTTAAGAGTCAGGTACATTCTTAGGCGTTTAATATGCGGTGTTGAGTCCATTTCGTTGAGCAAGGAGTAGCTCTTGTCTATTCCATATTTGGCTTAAGGAACTTTATCTGTGCTCATTTCAATCTCTGGTTTTATGCAGCACCCCAACTCACCTTTACCCTTAAACAAGCATAAGTTGGTTTTCTAAATTTGAGACCCTGTTCTGTTCTGTAATTCAGTTCCTGTGTAGCCAAGTTTACATTCCGTGTATTACTGATATCTTATGATGTTTCTTTTTCTGTGTGACTTATTTCAGTTAGAATCATCGTACCTGAATCCACTCATTGTGCTGCTACGGGCCTGATGACATAGATTTCACTGCTGAGTGATACTGCATTGTACGTAAGTACCACAAGTTCTTTATCCATTTTTCACTTTCTGTGATATTGAACTTGTACGGTAAACGAGGTTCTTGTAAACAGAGGCGTCCCAAACATTGGGGTGGCTGTGTCTTTTTGATTTTAATTTCCCTAAGCTATAGGACCATAAGTGGAAGTGCCCTAGGCTCTGTTGCTTTGTTTTTTAGATGTTTCAGGAAACACCATACACTTCTCCCGAGTGTCTGTTGGCAGTTTACATCCCGCCCATCAGCATAACAAGGCTCCCAGTTCTCCATGGCCTGTCCTGCCTTTCTGGATTTTAACACTTTTTTCAGATGGCCCTTTTGACCGGGGGGAAGTGAGACTTCATTGTAGTGCAGATTTCCTTTGCAAGCTTGCTTGGTTGGCCAAAAAGGGCGTATGCGTTTTTTCCTGAATATATTCAGGAAAAAACGCATACGCCCTTTTTGGCCAAGTGCATCATTGTGGACGTTCTGCCTCTTTTCCTATGCTTTCAATGCAATTCCAGTCTACCTCCTGAAATCGGTTTCCTGCAATTCTGCCCCGCTTTCAAGTCCTCTTGGCAGCCTTACTTCAGTATATTTTTGGACGATAGTTGTCATTTATAACTCTGCAGGTTTGTGAATTACAGTGCCCCTGAGCTCCTTTCTTCAACTCGTTTTCTTGTGAGCTGGCCGCAACACCGCAGGATGGCTTCAGGCCCTAATCTGGTTCCGGCACGGCACGCTGAGCCTTTGGTTATTTCCTCTTCCTGGTGGGAAATGAGAGTTAAATTTGCCCGTCCAGACACCTCCAGCTAGTCCTCTCATTGGTTCTCGCTATTCCTGTTCATCTTCCGCAGAAATTGCAAACTGGGCCAAACAGGAGGTTAAAGGGACTGACTCTCCAAGTCGGAGAGTGTTAGTAAAGCGTCTGGAATGTTGCACCCGAGTACCAGGGTACGAAAACTGAGACATATTTGAACACGTCTCCCGATCACATGGTTGATCATACTCTAGGTTCCACATGCATGTTTTAGCTGAAGGAAGAATACCTTGAAACCTGGGTAGTTGAAACCCGTGGAATGGGTACCATGCAATATGACTTCAAAGGGTCTTCATTTGCTCACCGAACCTCTCCAATCCTATCACTGCTGCGTTTATGTCCCTGTACACATGCTTGATTCTCTTTCGGAGACATAGCAATCCATAGGTTTTAAGATACTTAAGAGTCAGGTACATTCTTAGGCGTTTAATATGCGGTGTTGAGTCCATTTCGTTGAGCAAGGAGTAGCTCTTGTCTATTCCATATTTGGCTTAAGGAACTTATCTGTGCTCATTTCAATCTCTGTTTTATGCAGCACCCCAACTCACCTTTACCCTTAAACAAGCATAAGTTGGTTTTCTAAATTTGAGACCCTGTTCTGTTCTGTAATTCAGTTCCTGTGTAGCCAAGTTTACATTCCGTGTATTACTGATATCTTATGATGTTTCTTTTTCTGTGTGACTTATTTCAGTTAGAATCATCGTACCTGAATCCACTCATTGTGCTGCTACGGGCCTGATGACATAGATTTCACTGCTGAGTGATACTGCATTGTACGTAAGTACCACAAGTTCTTTATCCATTTTTCACTTTCTGTGATATTGAACTTGTACGGTAAACGAGGTTCTTGTAAACAGAGGCGTCCCAAACATTGGGGTGGCTGTGTCTTTTTGATTTTAATTTCCCTAAGCTATAGGACCATAAGTGGAAGTGCCCTAGGCTCTGTTGCTTTGTTTTTTAGATGTTTCAGGAAACACCATACACTTCTCCCGAGTGTCTGTTGGCAGTTTACATCCCGCCCATCAGCATAACAAGGCTCCCAGTTCTCCATGGCCTGTCCTGCCTTTCTGGATTTTACACTTTTTTCAGATGGCCCTTTTGACCGGGGGGAAGTGAGACTTCATTGTAGTGCAGATTTCCTTTGCAAGCTTGCTTGGTTGGCCAAAAAGGGCGTATGCGTTTTTTCCTGAATATATTCAGGAAAAAACGCATACGCCCTTTTTGGCCAAGTGCATCATTGTGGACGTTCTGCCTCTTTTCCTATGCTTTCAATGCAATTCCAGTCTACCTCCTGAAATCGGTTTCCTGCAATTCTGCCCCGCTTTCAAGTCCTCTTGGCAGCCTTACTTCAGTATATTTTTGGACGATAGCTGTCACTTATAACTCTGCAGGTTTGTGAATTACAGTGCCCCTGAGCTCCTTTCTTCAACTCGCTTTCTTGTGAGCTGGCCGCAACACCGCAGGATTGCTTCAGGCCCTAATCTGGTTCCGGCACGGCACGCTGAGCCTTTGGTTAATTCCTCTTCCTGGTGGGAAATGAGAGTTAAATTTGCCCGTCCAGACACCTCCAGCTAGTCTCTCATTGGTTCTCCCTATT